>NC_084734.1:46657849-46745349 GCF_033978785.1 Entelurus aequoreus | reverse complement strand
TATAACTTTGTGACATGATACAATGCCCATTAATGAACAGATCAAATATAAATGTCACAGATTGTAGCCAAAGGTTGATTTCCATCAGCATTCCATTGCAAAGAAACAAGCCCAGGGCTCCCACTAATTCAGCGTTATAGTGAGTTGTATTTTTCACAAGTGGGAAGCCGGTCCCTAAAAATGATGCCTACATTAAACCAGTCCGTGGTGCAAAAAAGTTTGGGGACCACTGATCTGGACGATATTGGCGATACATTGCTAATATTCCTATTGAGTTGTTAGCATTCATCTAACGCTGATTTCCTTCCAGACCGCAACTCGACGGCCCCCTCCCACACCGTGCATATATGGCTGCTGTGGGTCACCTTGGTGACGACCCTCCTGGAGGGTCAGAGGTGACCCCTCTGGCCGCCATCCCAAGAGGCGAACATTCAGACCTGCCGTCTGTGAGCTGTACCTGCGGCATCCCCATCACCAAAGATCCACGCATCTCGAAAAAGCAGCAACGCCGCCGCCGTCCTCTGGCAGATCTCCGTTGGGACAAAATGACAAACTGTGATATATGTTGGGGGGAAAAAAGACACAAAAATAATCAAAAGATCATGATGTGCTCATTTTTTAGGGTTGGGGAGACTCTTTACGAGCACAAGAGGTGAGACAGTTTGTAAAGCACAAGAACAATTTTATGAAGAAAAAAAAAATATATATATATATATATCTTTGCAAGGCGGCTGAATATAGATGCTGCTGACATTTGGAGGAAGAAATTGAACCAGACCCTTCTCTGTGTATCTTTATCTTCATTTTGCTTGTTTTTCACCCAACGCCCCACTCAACCCCGCCTCAAGTCACTCTCTGCTTGGTGCTGTACTGAAGAAAACCCTTAGCAACATTTCCCCTTCTGTTCGCTTCAAAGACGCCTCCTCCCCGATCATGGCTGCCTATGTATCTTTTTACACTGTGCTCACGCGTCCAAGCGACGGTGCAATGGCAGAACGGACGACGCCAAGGAAGCGGCGACGGTTGGACGACACTCTGTGTCGAGGACGTTCAGAGTGGAGGTGAAGTGTGAGTGAGGCCTAACATCAAGTCGTGTCGCTCCGCCGGACACATAAGAAGCCACTTTTCTTTCTGCCATGAAAACAAAGTGCCTTCCAGATTACGACGGCAAAATCGTGAGCTACATGGAACACACGCGCTTCGTCCTATGGGGCTATTTTCTACACGTGTGTCTCTTTCGCCCCACAAGTGCTGACAACGTCGCTCTTGTGGAGTATCGGGCTCTTCTGGTTCCGGGACACAAGTTTCGATGTTTCCTCCTAATGAAGGATAAAAAAAGACACTGGAATGACTTCTTCTTCTGTTTTTAAATCAAACATTGCCGCGAGAGTGACCGCGGCGGCGCCTCACTCGTCTCCGCCACCATTTCTACGACAACAGAGTAAAAGATGATAATAATGATAATAATAATGTCGATAATAGTCATGATATTTTATTACTCCAGCGAGAATGTTTCTCTGCTTTTACACAAACTGTGAAATTTGACTGTCAGGAGGATCTACCTGAGACCATAACCTTAACCAGCGGGGATTTTTAAGAAATGTATTGTCAAAAAAAAAAAGAAGAAAGAAAACAAGAAGTATTCTGTTTATTGTTGCTTATGACAAATGCTTTGAGAACTCGTGTCCTGTTTCTTCATTTTCTTTCTTTTGCCATTTGCATCGCTCCAACATCCCAGCCCATGGAAACTCTTGAGAAGCAAAGCGATGTGTATAACTTGTAAATGTTGAAGAAGCTCTTTTGCAGAGGTTTATGATAAATGTTTTATGTTGTTGTGTCCAGGAAGCACAACCATAAGTGTCATTTCTCCACGCATGTCGCTCCAGTCGCAACTGAATTCCGTAGGATTCCTCACGAAAAGCAAACTGACATCAGATGTTTACATCAAGTCATCATAGAAGGGATGATATACAGTGGTACTTCCACTTTTCATATATTTTGGTTCCCGCCAAAATTTCTGGCAAAAATTTTGCATACATTCCACGTGAAAAACTAAACTGTTTGTCCGCATATAATTCAAGGTAGTGCTCACACAAATAATTCACGCATTGGTGACTCAATCTCTGTGCTTTTTTACAACTGCAAAATAATCCACCATGAGACCAAAGAAAGTTGCCAGTACCCTTTGCAACTGTGAAATATTTTAGTAATCGGATATTTTACTGAAAATTCCCTGGATTCTTCAAATAATGGGATAAAACATGTTTGTTTGGTTAATAATAAATTATAAATATATAATGATAATAATCATACTTGCCAACCTTGAGACCTCCGAATTCGGGAGATGGGAGGGTGAGGGGTGTGGTCTGGGGTGGGGTGGGGGCGTGGTTAAGAAGGGAGGAGTATATTTACAGCTAGAATTCACCAAAAGTCAAGTATTTCATATATATATATATAAGTGAATTCTAGCTATAAATATATATATATATATATATATATATATATATATATATATATATATATATATATATATATATATATATATATATATTTATTTATTTTATTATATATATATATATATATATATATATATATATATATATATATATATATATATATATATATATATATATATATATATATATATAAATAAAATAAATACTTGAATTTCAGTGTTCATTTATTTATACATATACACACACATAACACTCATCTACTCATTGTTGTAGTTGAAAGTGCAATGCTTTGCAGCCAGAAGCACAGCTTGCTGCTTACTAAAAAAACAAAAACACTTACCTTTCACTATTTGAGTAGCCTTTGTTTGCCATTTGCGTACTGGCGAACGATTTCTGAATCCGGGAACATATCCTTCACGGATTTGTTGAAGACATCCGCAAATGAGAACGGGATGTTGCTTCCAGCTATCAGCATAGCCATCTTTGTCTCGGCATATGTTACACCCTCAGGTCTCCATTTAGCGAAGTGGCCCATAATACTGGGCTGTGACCGGTGCTGCACTGCCGCCACCTTGTGCTTCGCTGACTGTTCATGAGTGAGTATATCTGTTCGGCCACCGTGTTCAATGGAGAAGTCTGTTCTACAAAATTTACAGGCAGCATACCCCTTCCCCTTCGAACTGTCCTGGATAAACTGAAATTCTTGTTTCCATTCGTTTTGGAACTTACAAGCGTATTTCTTCATCTTACTCGTCGTCGGCGTCGCCATGGCTGTATCTTCCTCGTTCTTCTGCTTCGTCTCCTTGTTGTGTGCGCAGTTGTGCACTCTCTAAAAGCCGTAGATATTATAACGTGATTGGGCAGGCACGCTGTTTATATCGTTGGAAAGCGGACGTGAAAACAGGCTGTCGACTCGTCACTCAGGTCCGCATGGAGCTGGAGGGGGCGTGGCCTCCAGCTCCTGCTGGAAATCGGGAGATTTTAGGGAGAATATTTGTCCCGGGAGGTTTTCGGGAGAGGCGCTGAAATTCGTGAGTCTGCCGGAAAAATCGGGAGGGTTGGCAAGTATGATAGTAATGGATTAAATTTATATAGCTTAACAGAGAAGTGAGAACCCATCATTCATTCACACCTGGTGGTGGTAAGCTACATTTGTAGCCACAGCTGTCCTGGGATAGACTGACGGAAGCTTGGCTTAAGATATAAGAAACAATACAACCGCTAATAAAACAAATCTTGTGTTTCTAATACAAATAAAGTGCATTGCAATTTACTTGTCTTTGAGAAACAGCATCAAATGTAAACATTGTAGCCCATTTCAAAATGAATCATATCCACTTGCATTTTTACAACCTGTTCACTAAACTAGAACATACTTTTATTCTGGAATTATGTTTTGACTTTAAAAACCGGAAGTAGCGTGTGTTTGCGAATTAGCGATTAGCGCTAGTAAATTGTTTCTAAAACTCCAGTTTTGCATCGCTGTGGCTGTATTTTCAAAGTAAGTAAGTAAGTACATTTTATTTATAAAGCGCTTTTTGCAGATAAAATCACAAAGTGCTATACAAAACATAGGTGAAGTAAAACAACAATTCAATTAAAACAACAGGGGCAACATCATAAGAATACAAAGTGGATTAAAACATTAAGTAACATTACTTTGCTGTCACTACTGACAATCACTTAAAGTCTGCTAACATCAGTAAAGCCAGTATGTCTTATACGCTCATACTACGAGCTAACAGTTTTAGCTTGATAACAGTCATATCTTTTATCTTTACCAATAAATTAAAACTGGATTCCTCAAGGCAGAAAAAAATCCTCTTATCATATTTTGGAATCGAGGTACTCGAATGACTTAAGGATTGTTATTGACTTTGCTTAGCTAATACAGTAATAGGTTGTAGCTAAATGCGAAATAGGGAGAAACCACCATATGATTGTTTTAATAAATATATTTTGAAAACAGCCGTAATAGTGGGGCCACAACATTTGAAGCGTCAAGTGGCGAGGCACGACTTCTTTTTATGGGAAAAATTGCTTTGTTTTTCTTGTGATTTTTTTTTATGTCAGTCCTTTTGGATCTGACGGACTACCCAAAACTGATGTACTACTGTACTTGAACCATTCTGTTTGCAGCCTGTTGAAATGATTACACATAGATCGTATTATATTTTTTTAAAACAAGAATTGGACACACAAGTTTACATTTAGTTTGGATTTTCTCGATTTTACACAAGGTCAAAAATTACCTAGACATGTGAAATAACTGGTGCTGAAGGTTACGGAATGTATTTGAACCTCACAAGCCCAATTCCCGATAACCTCTTATTTGGGATTATAACTGAAAGCAGCTGATAGCAAACAAAAATATTCATTCATTGGATTGATGACCCAATACTCAATTGCTTGTATTCCGTCACGGGATATCTTCCCGGAAGTGAAAAACAGTGGTATTCAACGAAGCCAAGATGACTGTTGTGGAGCAGGCAGCGCGATAACTCTCAGAAAACGCAAGGGGCCTAGATCTTCCTGCAAAAAGCAGATATTAGCAAAAAATAATAAATTATGCGTTGGATTAGATCCCTAACTTTATCAAACAAAGATTTGTCAAGTGATATCAGGGATCATCTGTCGGTGGAGTTCCCAGACATATTGAACTATCTTGTGCTCCAGGAGTCATTATACATGACAAAAACAGATGGAAACTTGGAAAAGCATGAAGGTTTAAAACGTATTTGTGTGTGGCTGGGCCAAGGACATTGGTATCAAGACTCTCCCAGATAAATCAAGCATCGTTTTTGCTCTGGTAAGGTTGCATTTCATGATTTAATTTTGAGTCTTGGGAGGACACTTGTGACTGCATATCTATTTCACAAACTAACAATTACTAAATCATCGCCATATTTGATTTTTGTCCCGTTGTTATATGCACTATGACACATTTGTGTACAAAATAAAGAGGGGAGATGTAGAACCTTTCCCTGACAAAGTATCTGATACAAGTATCTGTTTGTTAAACATTTAAGTACAAACGTTTGTACAAACAATATCAAGATAATACTTATTTGGGAAATAATAAACGAGTGAAGTCTGCAATGAGGTGGTGACTTGTCCGGAGTGTACCCCACCTTCCGCCCGAGTGCAGCTGAGATAGGCTCCAGCACCCCCAGCGACCACGAAAGGGACAAGCGATAGAAAAATGGATGGATGGATAAACCAGTAAAGTTTATGAAAAAATATATCAAACAAACCTTTAACGAAATGGTCACTGCAAACTTCGACTGTGCTCCCTAGCTCTGGACAGCGTGCCACTTTTCTCATCGTCTTTCGTAAAACCTTGCTTTCTTCCGCCCTTCTATGGCGCTAGAACACTGCCAGTAAGATTCAGTATCGGAAAAAAAACACTTTGTAGAAAAAGCTGTATTGGTACCGAAAGAAGTTTTGGCAACAAATAAATACAAACATTGAAAATAATACTTTATTTTTGGTGGATGTTTTTGATGCCAAAATTCATATTTTTGTACACTTTTATTGTTTCTGTGCGTTTCAAAGGTTTTTTATGATCGCTTCACTTTTTTACGATTTTGTTTCCTTTTTTTCGGTTTCGCTTCTTTTTTTATGGTATAAAAATATTTGCAGCGTTTTAGCGTGAGGGCCGGGCGCCTGTGGCCACGGCTTATAACAAGTTTACCCGGAAGCAGTTTTACTGGACTTGAGCATGCAAGTAAAACACAGTAGAAGAAGAAAGGAAGACCTAGGGCATCTAAATTAAGTTTAAAAAAAGGTTCAAAATATGAAATTATGAAGCAAAGGTTGTTTTATCTTGAGTAGACCTGTGTGTGTTTGTTGTCCTGCTCAGAGAGAACTCTTGTATTTGTAAACAAGATACAGTGACCGACTTTACTACTCTTTGACTACTTCTTAAAGCACTCTGGTCAACTTTGTTACTTTCACAATTAGTTTTTATTTATGCAGTTGATTTTAGCACTGAGAGGTTATTAGGATATAGTTTTGTTATTTATTAAATGTTTAATTTATTACTATGCACACATTCTCTTTACAAAGCAAATAAATGACTTTAAAGCAATTACTCATATGTATTAGTTATGATATATTTTACAGAGGATTAATTATATGATTGTTTAATTTTTTTAAATCAAATGTAACAAGGCAGCCACTAGCTTCGCTCACCTGATAATGATGTTCTGTAGTTGGACGTCCTCTCAGAAACACGCCTCTGAAGGAAGTCCAGATGTCCCACAAAGACAGAAATATGCTTTGTCTTTCTGAATTACATACAGCAACATCACAAATTACTACTCACATATTATTTTCTTAAGCTGTTTTAATGTAATTGTTAATAGAAATGTCTCCTGTAAAAGTCCAGCCTATTTTTGAAATTGATTTAAAATAATCCCTCAGCTCTACATTATAGCAGTTGATGTTTGAAAATTATGTTGTAGGTTGCACTTTCAAACGTACATGTGAATATTATGAGGTTGGTATATCTGAATGTATTCCCCTATTTTGTATTATTTGCAATTAAGGCAGGAAACTAATCACAGTAGTGGTAGTTTCAGGACATTGTTTATACAAGTCAAAATAATACCTGACAATGCAATACAATAAGACATGAGTCCACCTATTTAGATGTAAACATAGAAAAAGATCAGATGTAAGGTTTTACTTCCAAACGCTGAAAAAAGTTCAGTGCATGAAGTTGTCTCCACAGCGTGGATCTGATTGGAAAAACCGGAGGCCACTCAACAATACGATAGTTGAAGTCTCGTATTTTAACACACATTGGTTACTCGTGTCACACCAACCTTTACATGTCTGGTGTTAAATGTTTTTAAATTAATAAACACAGCTACACTTACATTTTAAAGTCGCTCTCTTCTCTGCGTGAAAATGTAACAAAGTATTCGCCAAATATCACGGCTAAATCGAGACAAACATGGATCATTTAAAAATACATCATCAGTTTCTGTACCGCTTATTCTACATCCTCAAAGTATGGCTCGGTTAACACGAATATATCATATAACTTTTATACTTGATTTAGATGCTCTCGGTACTCCTTTCTTCTTCTACGGTGTTTTTACAGTCCACTAAAACTGCTTCCAAACTTGTTACAATAGAATAGAATAGAAAGTACTTTATTGAACCCTGGGGGAAATTCAGCAATTTTATATTATAAGCCCCGCCCACAGGCGCCCACCCCTCGCTCTAATACACAGCCATTAACTTGATATCATAAAAAAGAAAAAGCGAAACCGGGAAAAAAAAGTAACAAGGTCGTAAAAAAGAGAAGCGATCATACAAACCTTTGAAACACGCAAAAACAATCAAGGTGTACAAAAATATGAATATTGGCATTGAAAGCATCCACCAAACACGTTGTATTTTTTCAAATGTTTGTATTTATTTGTTGCCAAAACTTGTTTCGGTGCCAATAATCTTTTTCTACAATGTCAATTATTTTTTTGTATACCAAATCTTACAGGCAGTGTTCTGGCTCCATACCCTTCTTGATTACCTCTCGAGGAACTCTGAAGAAGTGTTTTATCCTCTCCGCAATTTGGACGGTTCGTACAGCCGAAAACAACTCAAGCATATGTAACCCAGGCTTGAAAACACCATATGCCTGGAGTTGAAATAATTCATTTGAGTTAAAATAATTCATTTAGTAACGATACATTAATTTCAGTTAAATAACTAAGTGTTAAAACAGGTACAAACTAATCTGCACTTTACGTTATTCATTTATATTTTTAACCTGCTCTACAAATTGTTAAAATAGTAAACACACAATATACATAGAAATGTTGACACAAACATGGTGTCTTAACAGAAATTGCAGAGGTAAAAATTACCTGTCTCCATGATTGTCACCTCTAGAGGGCAATCAGTGAGCCTGTGAGCCCTTCCGTGTCACTCGTTTTATGACGCAACTTCCTGTAGTGTGGAAGAAGAGAAACTCCCCTTCCGGTTTTTGTCGGTCCATGCGTGGCAATGCAAACACACGCGGAGAACCTGTCGATCAATCCTTGGCCATCCACTCGAGCAGTGTGACATCCGAGTGTAATATTCACTGACTGATATCCTGTGTGCAGTCATTTCACTTGATCAGCGGTCAGGTTTTTTGATTGGGTGATTCAAATACCATCTTAATTCCCTGGAGCACCTTGTGTGGAGAGGACGACATCGCCCTTCCAGCCCAGGTGGATGAGAAGCTCCGCAGTCTCTCCAACTCCAACACTGATTTCCCCCCATTCCCGAGTTCCATCGATCGATTCCCAGTGCATGCTGGGTGGCGAGCTACCTGAGAATCTGGACACTGCGGTGCAGTGTTGACGTCCCCTCCCCCACGGTCTGTGCGGTAGGACAGTACTGATACAGTGCACTGTTAGCTACAGAGAAACGGGCCCCAACGAACTATTTAAACAAACTTTGGGAACTTTGAAACAAGGGTTTCTATTCTGCCGGCTTTTCTTATTCTTGTTCATTATTTTTCATATACTGCAGTTGTTGTAAATTTCTATGTGCACTTTTCAATACATGTTTGGCCATTCAACATTCAAGTTCATCGTTGTCTGTGTCATTATTGATATGCAACACTGGCTCTTAAAAACACTAGGATTCTTCTGATACTAGTCCAGTTCGATATTTACACCATTGACTACTACTCACCTGTTTCCTCTATTACTAGTTCGTAACTAGGGTTACACATAGGTGCATTTTTCTTTGAGAAAGGCTAAATGCCGCCTTGTACCCATTGAGAACTGATGCTAGCATGACTACCGCGCATATTTAATGAGCCCGACCTGACGTCATGTAAATCCAAGCAATACTCAGGACCTAAGTGAAGAAGTAAGAACAGGAATAACTGTGGAATTACAAAGTCTTATGGAGACGTTTTTAGACAGCTTTCAAGATTGCCGGTTCTGTGCGTACAGTAAATGCTAGCTGCTACACTACCAATGCAGCATTTTAACAAAGTAGGAGCTTTTCCTAATATCCCCTACTAAATTTTTGTTGAGCTACCAAAGAATTAACCTGACTCTCGCCAGATCCTTGTAGTTCGCTGAGCTCCACACAAGGATCTGGGCTCGAGAGCAATGCAAACTCCTTAAAGATAGCAAAAAATAATGAACCAATCAGGATCGCCGGGCGTGATTTCATAGATGTGATGTAGCGCCGAAGTGATTGTTTGATTCAAGCAACACGCAGCGTGGAGTCGTGTGCTGACATTGAGTCTGCTATTGCAACTGTTTTGCGACATCGATCGTCTACTGACATTGCTGCATTGTTCCAATAAAAGTTATCTAACTTTTCGCTCTGTCGTTATCCAATATGTCGGCTGTTCTGTTTTGGATTTCCCAGCATCGCTCTCATCAGCGTCGCGGGTTGATTTCGATGTGAGTGATTGAAGTAGCACGTCATTCATGATAACGGACAAGTGGTTTATCCAATCACATATAATGATTTTTTTACAAGGCCCCGCCTTCTGAAATACATCTCCTATTGAGAAGTCCCAGATCCTTGTGTGGAGCTCAGCGAACTACAAACCCTGTTTCCATCTGAGTTGAGAAATTGTGTTAGATGTAAATATAAACGGAATACAATGATTTGAAAATCATTTTCAACTCATATTCAGTTGAATATGCTACAAAGACAACATATTTGATGTTCAAACTGATAAACATTTTATTTTTGCAAATAATCATTAACTTTAGAATTTGATGCCAGCAACACGTGACAAAGAAGTTGGGAAAGGTGGCAATAAATACTGATAAAGTTGAGGAATGCTCATCAAACACTTATTTGGAACATCCCACAGGTGAACAGGCAAATTGGGAACAGGTGGGTGCCATGATTGGGTATAAAAGTAGATTCCATGAAATGCTCAGTCATTCACAAACAAGGATGTGGCGAGGGTCACCACTTTGTCAACAAATGCGTGAGCAAATTGTTGAACAGTTTAAGAAAAACCTTTCTCAACCAGCTATTGCAAGGAATGTAGGGATTTCACCATCTACAGTCCGTAATATCATCAGAGGGTTCAGAGAATCTGGAGAAATCACTGCACATAAGCAGCTAACCTCGTGACCTTTGCTCCCTCAGGCTGTACTGCATCAACAAGCGACATCGGTGTGTAAAGGATATCACCAAATGGGCTCAGGAACACTTCAGAAACCCACTGTCAGTAACTACAGTTGGTCGATACATCTGTAAGTGCTAGTTAAAACTCTCTTATGCAAGGCGAAAACCGTTTATCAACAACACCCAGAAACGCCGTCGGCTTCGCTGGGCTTGAGCTCATCTAAGATGGACTGATACAAAGTGGAAAAGTGTTCTGTGGTCTGACGAGTCCACATTTCAAATTATTTTTGGAAACTGTGGACGTCGTGTCCTCCGGACCAAAGAGGAAAAGAACCATCCGGATTGATATAGGCGCAAAGTTGAAAAGCCAGCATCTGTGATGGTATGGGGGTGTATTAGTGCCAAGACATGGGTAACTTACACATCTGTGAAGGCGCCATTAATGCTGAAAGGTACATACAGGTTTTGGAGCAACATATGTTGCCATCCAAGCAACGTTACCATGGCCGCCCCTGTTTATTTCAGCAAGACAATGCCAAGCCACTTGTTACATCAACATGGCTTCATAGTAAAAGAGTGCGGGTACTAGACTGGCCTGCCTGTAGTCCAGACCTGTCTCCCATTGAAAATGTGTGGCGCATTATGAAGCCTAAAATACCACAACAGAGACCCCCGGACTGTTGAACAACTTAAGCTGTACATCAAGCAAGAATGGGAAAGAATTCCACCTGAGAAGCTTAAAAAATGTGTCTCCTCAGTTCCCAAACGTTTACTGAGTGTTGTTAAAAGGAAAGGCCATGTAACACAGTGGTGAACATGCCCTTTCCCAATTACTTTGGCATGTGTTGCAGCCATGAAATTCTAAGTTAATTATTATTATTATTTGCAAAAAAAATTAAGTTTATGAGTTTGAACATCAAATATCTTGTCTTTGTAGTGCATTCAATTGAATATGGGTTGAAAAGGATTTGCAAATCATTGTATGCTGTTCATATTTACATCTAACACAATTTCCCAACTCATATAGAAACGGGGTTTGTACAAGGATCTGGCGAGAGTCAGGTCACCAAAGGATAGCCTTCGACGCACCTTCAACAAAGGTGGACACACAAGCGTCAAAGTGTGTATTATTGAAGGGTTTATCAGTGTGACCAGAACCTGATTAATATACGGAGCAAAACAGGGCAGAATGATGGTCATCCATTTTTTTAAAAGTTCATCCCTAGATTTGTTTTCCCATAAGTTCATCATGAATGTATGCTTTATAGTGACATAGACGTCTCCGGCCTTCCTTAGCTGCTAATGAAAAGTGCCAAAGTGCCCCTTAAATGTTTTTCCTTTGTAGACAACTGTTCCTTTTCCAGCCAACCTCAGCTTCACTTCAGCTGCAAAAAAACTTAGATTTTCTTTTGGTATCACAATTTGGTTGCCAGAGTTGGTTACTTCAAAGAGGATCAGCACAATCGAGCCGAACTGCTAGCTGCGTCTAATGTTGCATTCAAGACACTTGGGGTGTATTTATTACAGTTGGAGCTTACTGGATGTTAGAGATTTGATGTTTGCGAAGGGATCGAGTCTTTTGAATGTCTCTTAAGTGAACAATGAGAACTAATTATCAGTTGTGAGACGTTTTTTGCCAGTTGTTGGTTTTTTTTATGTACATGCAGATCTGCATGCCACTTGACAACAAAATTAGTTAGTCAAAAGAAACATGGCAGCATTTAGATTCACTTTTTTGGTTCTTAGTTCTGATGAGGATGTTCAAAATAGTTTAATCGTACACACACTAGGCAGTGAAGTACGAGTGAGTAATCACAGTTTTATTATGTGGTGATTTATATTCCAGTTATATTTATACTTTTTTTTAAATACATGCTTGTACACTTACATATTATTTGTTTATTTTTTTTGTATTGCTAAAATTATCTTGCTACAAAGGTCAAAACAGTGATGTCACTGTCAAAGCATGGGACTATAGCCCCACCTTTTGGTATGTTTACAACGAAAACGTAACAAAAAAAAATTACAGTCAATATTTCAGAATAAATCTCACCAAACTGTATCTGTAACTGCTACCAGTGATTGTTTGCTTGATTTTTTTATTATTATTATAATAACAAGCCAGGCTTTTGAAAGACTCTTTGAAAAGAACGGCCTTCAAAGTGCCACAATTTCCATCTTTGCTGTGTGTAGTCCTCCATCCATCCATTTTCTACCGCTTGTCCCTTTCAAGGTGGCAGAGAGGCTGGAGCCAATCCCAGCTGCACTCGGGTGGAAGGAAAGGGAAGGCAGGGTCCACCCCATTGGCGTGGCAAGGTTGGGAGAGTGGCCGTGCCAGCAACCTGAGGGTTCCTGGTTCGATCCCCACCTTCTACCAACCTTGTCATGACCATTGTGTCCTTGAGCAAGGCACTTCACCCTTGCTCCTGATGGGTCGTGGTTAGGGCCTTGCATGGCAGCTCCCGCCATCAGTGTGTGAATGTGTGTGTGAATGGGTGAATGTGGAAATAGTGTCAAAGCGCTTTGAGTACCTTGAAGGTAGAAACGCGCTATACAAGTATAACCCATTTACCACAAGAGAAAAAAAAACATGGCTGACAACTTTGATAAGCTCATTGTTTAGTCAGCATAATGGTTATCGTATTCTTAGGACATTAAGTGTCCCAAGACACGGCCGAGAAAGACTAGATTACTAGACTAGTTAGGACAGCTAGACTCTCTAGAGCTGTTTTTTTTCTAGAGCTGCTCAGATGAGCGCTGAAATGTCTGCTCAGGGGCTTTATGGTTAGAGTGTGCGCCCTGAGACTGGAAGGTCATGAGTTCAAACCCCGGCCGAGTCATACCAAAGACTATAAAAATGGGAGCCATTACCTGCCTGCTTGGTACTCAGCATCAAGGGTTGGAATTGGGGGTTAAATCACCAAAATGATTCCCAAGCGCGGCTCACTGCTCCCCTCACCTCCCAGGGGTGAACATGGGGATGGGTCAAATGCAGATAATAATTTCAACACACCTAATGTGTGTGTGACTATCGTTGGGACTTTAACTTTTTTTTAACTTCTAAGGCAAACTGAACAATCCAGTTGCCATCGATTCAATGCCCTGAGAGTTTAGTAAAAGTAGTAAAATTGTAACAATACGTCTCTAATTGCAGTTCAGTTTGTATTTCACTTTTAAGGTCACGGTTCAGTTCATTTTCAGTAGAGTATGGGATTAACAAAAAAGTATCGTTACACCCTTATTAGCGCTACATTAATGGGGCTGTTAGCAATTTGCTGACATTTCTAGAACCGAAATAAACAACACTACCGGCAATTTTATGTTACCGTTACTGATTTAACAGAACATACATATTTTTTTAAATTTCTATATACTAATTTTGTTGAATAAAAATGATCTGGCGTTCAGGTTTGTTACTCGGCGCCCTCTCGTACACACATACACGACCCCAGCGTGTACACATACGAAGCAACTACAATTTTGCAGTCATATTGATATGATAAAATATACATTCATTGTTAGCTAAGTCGCTATCAGTATCTGACCACACACAAGGCTAGTGTGTGGTTACGTGCGGATGTAGTTTACGTTATTACACGCTATAAGCCGAAAGAGGGTGGGTTATAATAAATACAACACTTTGGAATGTTAGCACCCTCTAGGTGTCTGCGTTAAGCTAGTCACAAAAACAGCCCTTTGATGTTCCGTATCAAAAAATGTAGATGACGAATGTATCGTAACACCAATATTCATAATTTCAAATTGCAGAAAAGTTCAAATTAAAGTTAAAGTCCCAACGATCGTCTCACACACACTGGGTGTGGTGAAATGTGTCCTCTGCATTCGACCCATCCCCATGTTCACCCCCTGGGAGGTGAGGGGAGCAGTGAGCAGCAGCGTGCGCCATGCTCGGTAATCATTTTGGTGATTTAACCCCCAATTCCAACCCTTAATGCCAGGGGCGTCACTAGCTTTTAAGGACAGGGGGGGCTTAGCCCCCAGGAGATGCACAGGATGCGAGCTAACGTAGCGCACGAGCACAAAAATTCACAAACGGCTAACAAAGACTTAGAAATTATTCATTGTTATTATTATTATTTTAGTGGGTTTATGTTCAATCTGCGTTCAGTACAACAACAAACATGGTGACATTTTGTTTACAGCATCAACAAGAAACATTGATTTGCATGATCCTTGAAGATACACTGAAACACAATGAAAGTAGTGTTTCCATAGTCGCCAGAAGAAAGCCATTTCTGCGCAAATGTCACAAAGTATCCCGCTTACATTACGCCAAACAGCACAGAGACAAGCCTCAAAACTCCTGGAACAAAGTAATCTGGAGTGATGAGACCAAAATAAAAAAATTTGGCCACTCGACCATGCAGCCCATTTTTCTTCAAGTGCCTCCTTATTGTGCATCTTGAAACAGCCACACCACAATTTTTCAGAGAGTCCTGTATTTCAGCCGAAGTTATTTGTGGATTTGTCTTTGCATCTCGAACAATTTCTGGCAGTTGTGGCTGAAATCTTTGCTGGTCTACCTGAATCCCTCATTTCCCACTTCTTAATCAGCGTTTGAACACTGCTGATTGGCGTTCTCAATTCCTTGGATATCTTTTTATACCCTTTTCCTGTTTTATGCAGTTCAATTACCTTTTCTCGCAGATCCTTTGACAATTATTTTGCCTTCTCCATGACTCAGAATCCAGAAACATGTGTGCAGCACTGGATGAAAGATGCAATGGTCTGTCAGAAGCCCAGAAACTCACTGACCTTTTATACACACACATTAATTACAAACAAACATGTCACTGGTGAGGATTGGAACCTTGATTAGCCATTCAAACCTGTTTGTGTCAACTTCTGTGCATGTTATCAGATCAAAGTCACTGGGGCATGTAAACTTTTGATCAGGGTCATTTGGGTACTTTCTTTTGTCATTTTGATTTAAAAAGAGTAAGCACAGTTGTTTGCCAATAAATAGCTTCTCACAACCATTAAGCGTGAGTGGAAGAGAGGTTTTTGTGTTATCATTCATATTCTCTGAAGAATGGCCAAGAAATCATACATTGTCCCAGTGTATGTAAACTTATGAGCACAACTGTATATATATATATATATATATATATATATATATATATTTATATATATATATATATATATATATATATATATATATATATATATATATATATATATATATATATATATATATATATACATATAGGCCTATTTTGGCGTTGTAATGTCCTTACGTAACATCACCAGAATGATTGACAATTAGGAGGACCAATAGTCAACATGATCCACCCAGAAATAAATAAAACAAATGGCTTATCGATAAGCCATTTAAAAAAAAAAAAATGTTAATAAGTATTTATATGTATCATTATTCTCCTACTCACCTTTTCAGTAGAGGCCTCTTTCCTCTCACTTTCTGTGCTCCTCTACCCTGACTCCTACAGCTCAATAGGGATTGTGAAGTGATTATTATTATTACCTACTGATGATAGTCATACATGAATGAGCTCATATGCTGTTCTCCTCCATGTGTAAAGTGAGAAACACAGCTGATGCTCCAGAAGGAAGTAACCCCGAAGATAGCAAATGGTAAAAAAGGGCACATTTAACTTTATGAATAACCAGGACCTTCATGATGCATTTCAGGCTAACTAGCTAACTAAGTAGTAGCATTGTTTTAGAGCGGGAATGTAACTTTTTGTCAAACACAGACCTGGTGTAAAGTGGAGCTAACACATTTTACTACAAGTAGTGATGAATACTTACTTTCTTGAAAAAGTTTATTATGTCCATTTTGCATCCGTTCACGTTCTTGTTCTGCAGTGCTGTGTGCTAATGTGCTTCGTACACCTGCAGGACCGCAAGCAAGGTCGCAGAGAAAATGCGGTCTGGATTTTGAATGATGTGGGCATTTTCTATATGAACAAGTCCAAGGACCGCAAGCAAGGTCACAAAGAAAATGTGGACTGGATTTTGAGTGATGTGGGCATTTTCTATATGAACAAGTGGAATAGATTGGATACCGACGCACTAGAGGGGCTCTCTACCTTACGCTATGAAGTGAGGGGAAACTGAGTGAATAATGACAGGTTATATGATTATTTATTTAAACTCATATTCGGGCCACTTTATAATTGAATATTTCGGCATATATTTGTAAAAAAATTAAAAAATAAATAAAAAATTAATTAAAAAAATCTCCCAAATTATTTAGGGTGGCTTAAAAATATTTTAGGGGGTCTTGAGCCCCCCTAAAATAGGCCTAACAACGCCAATGCTTGATGCTGAGTGCCAAGCAGGTAGACAATGGGTCCCATTTTTTGTTATAGTCTTTGGTATGACTCGGCCAGGTGTTCCAACAACAAACTTCTCAGCAGCTGATCTTTTGAGAACACGTAAAGGTGGAAAATTGCTGCATTGATTTACTTGTGTTGCTTGTACAGGCAGTGTTTGCACTCGCACTCAAAGCTCTTAATATACCTCTAAATTGCTGTACTTTGCAAAGATATAGTGTGTGGATTATAGTCTGAGCTGGAAAGCATGGGTGTCAAACTCTGGCTATGGTGGGTTTATTCATTGTTATTTTATTTTCAAATGTATTAGCCTGTGGAAAAGGTTAATGTTGATATTTACCTCAGAAGGCTGCAAATAGAAATGAGGCATTCAATTTTTATTTAAATTGTATTTGATATGCCATTGGTATTTTTTAATTATTATTATTATTATTTGAAACTCGATTTTGCATGTCACTATAAAGTTATATAAGCCTTGCTTGTTCAATATTCAATGCAAAACTTGTTTGGATCCCTATTAAAAGGTTAATTTGTTCAACCTTGGCCCGCGGCTTTGTTCAGTTTTAAATTTTGGCCCACTCTGTATTTGAGTTTGACACTCCTGCTGTAAAGGATTAGGAGGTTTGGAATACATAAACAGTGCCATGACACTTTTCATTGGCTATATTGTGGTTGATGAGCGACGTCTCTAAATTAGGTTGCCAGGTTGAAGTTTTTTGACATCTTTTTGGTTTTCCAGCTTGCAATGTGTGTGTGTTGGAAAGCTCAGTTGTGCTTTTCGTTTGGCATATGACATCGCTGTGCTTAAACCCCAGGCATTTCTTACATGTTACCAAAACAGCAGTTAAGGACGGCAGAAAATGCAAAAAGACAGGTGTTAAAGCGTCTTCAGAATCCGCACAGACGCTGAACATTCCAGATAAGCTGCTGGGGTCAGCTGTGTACTAGTCGCAGCGTTGAAACTGGAAATTACTTGCAGAGAACGCGTGACACTAATTGATTTTGTGTTGCGTGAAGAAGAAGAAGAAGAAGGAGGCGGTAGTCCTCTGTTAGTGGGCGAAGGGACTCACTCTGCAGACAGAAATAGCATTACTTTAGGCCCTTTATTTCTCGTACACTCCACTCGCTAGCTTTGTTAAAAAAACATTGGACAAGTTAATTGAATATTTGGGTTATGGACGATGAAGGATATATATATATATATATATATATATATATATATATATATATATATATATATATATATGTTAGGTCCGGAAAAAACACAGAGGCTATTACATCCGTACAAGCCTGTTCAGGTTTCCCTACTCTTCAGGGGGAAATCTAATCCACCCCCACGCCCCCTCCCCCACAGGTCCGGCCGCGCACCCCCATACCCTTAGGGACAACCCCCGACAAACCTACACCCAGATGACGGCCAACCAACACGACAATGAACAAGAACGCAACCTGTGAAACAGGCTTGTAGGGATAAAATAGCCTCTGTGTTTTTTCCTGACCTAACGTATATTCCGCTCTACCCCGGTATTGAGCACTGTATAACGGATAAACCACAGAAACCTCGACTATATATATATATATATATATATATATATATATATATATATATATATATATATATATATATATATATATATATATATATATATATATATATACAGTATATGCATTTTTATTATGCATCTACCATTCATTTTCTAGTAGAGTTTCAGCTTTTGATGAATTAATGAATAAGTCATTGCCAAGGGATCTACAGCATGCAGTGTTTTTTTCATTACAGTAGCAAGGCTTTTGATTTGAATTGTAGATGTAGATTATCTGGTGAAATAGTATGATTAGGAGGGGTGTAACGGTACAAAATTACACTTTGGTGGATTTTGGGTACAGTAAAGAAAAACAATGATAAACATACTATTCAAGCTTTAATGATTTAAAGGTTGCACTTTATCTTTTTAACAAGTATACTGTAATATGTTTTGTTTGTCATCTAATGTGTAAGAACTTGGTAAGGTTATGTTCAATACCTAGGGATGGGTCATGATTTTAGTACTTTTATAGTTACCAACTGAATTCCGTTGGTACAACCAGTTACCAATTTACGTAAAATCAAATGACACCATATTTCAATAACTTTGTTGCACAGGATGTTACGTCCGGTTGCAGACTTGGCACCGGCTCAAACACTTGGTGGGAAAACATGCGTATTCTCAGCGTGATGCTGCAATTTCACATGCCAGCAAAACACTCTAAAGTAAGGCTCCACTTTTCATATGACGCTGTGTCCTAGCAATTCTACCGATTATCCCTAGCAATTTTACTTGGTATTTTAAGTTATAGCAATGCATTTTAAATTTGGTAATGAAAACTACAACTAAGATGCAAAAGACAAAGACTGGCACATTCAACTTAATGGCAAAGACAACTTCCTGACTATGGAAACACACATAGGACAAACTGAAATGCATACTTGCAAATGATACTTAGAAGTGTGAGAAAACAAGATAAAACAACTAAGCAGCACAGCTGTCATTTTCATCCATCCATCCATCCATCCATTTTCTACCGCTTGTCTTTTTTGTTGTTTAATGTTACACTAAAAAAGAGATTGCACCTATTATTGAACAAATTAACATTTATTACCACATGAACACACATAAACATACCAGAAATTGATACAATTAAGTACTCCTATCGGTTCCCAGGTACCGGGAATTGTTAGTGTATTGGTTTGAATGTAAAAGGTAACATCCCTAGCCGTACTGAATGTTCCATAATGTAAAAATCTAATTCCAAATGCGTACCTAGTATTTACATAAAATAATTCCAAAGAAAACGTCATGAATCTTGTTAGACGTGGACAACTAGGTCAAAGAATATCTTTGCATTGAACTCCCTAATCCGATTGTGCCCTAATTCGTACCAACCAATTCTTTGAGGATCTCTAAAAGGAACAGTGCCAACATTCCTCTCGTTTTCTACCAAGAAAGGGCTTAGCCACATTATGCCATTCTTTTTTTTAGTCACTCTGTGTAACCATCCGCTCATGTGGCATAATTTCATCGGGTACCTCTCATTACCACCCATGCTCCCTTGCAAGCTCCGTATCGGTATCAAGAGGGCGATGAGTATTTCATTCGGGCACGACCAGCGCCGACGGCATTGGCAGTCACTGTGATTTTGAGTGGAAAAGTGCTCATGAGGAACTCTCCTGCCCGGAATCTCAACTTAAGTTTTGTTGTATCCGAGGCTATTCATCTTGTTCCTGGCTCTTGCCGCATAATAACGACCTGTCACTCTTCTCTGTGTTGTGCTCTATGTCTATATGACCATCAGGCTTTTTTTCAATGTATTTTTTTTTCTTCATATCATCTTAGTATCATAAATGACCCTAATTAGAAAAAAAAAATAACAAATTCATTTGATACACTATGTTTGGAGTTTGTTTTGGCTAGAAATAATTTATAGCTGAAAAGGGATTTTGAAAAAAAACAAAAAACTGATTTTGCCCTTTTGTGTTTATTTGGAGCCTGAAAATGCACAAACTTGAAAACGGGTCAACAAGTCGGGCATGGTGTTGGAGGTCCTGCATAGTAACAACAACAGAACAGCATCAGCAAATACAATATGTACAAATATGATACGAAAAGTGATAGCAAAGAAGCAGTTAGTGAAGTAAATATTAATAACATAGAAATTACAACAAACATTATTGCACTACAAATGGAGCAATACAAATACCAATAGAACTAGCACTATTGATCATGAATAACAGTAATAATTATCTCTATTATCAACAATACAATTACAATTGTTTCAAATGCAAAAATACATATATGTAATGATAACTTGAAATACAAAAGAAAGCAGATAAATGGAGAGGAAGAAAGAGAAGCGATCAGTATTAACCTTATAGATTGTTATAGTAACAACAGGGTAAGCTTTGTCAGTGTGCCGTGTTTTCCCAGTTTCCCTTATGGTAACAACGTTAATATATGTTTGATGAAATGTGATTATATGCATGAGTGTATATATGCATATGTACTTGTATATGTACAGTATGTTTGTACAGTGAATGTGCGTGTGTATGTATGTACTGTGACTGTGTATGTGTGTACGGTATTTGTGTATGTATGTGGGAGCGTAGGTACCTATGTATGTGGGTGAGTACCAATGTGTGCGTGTATGTATGTATTAATGAATTAATATATATACAGTTGCAGACGCTCATGGTAGTATAGAACAATTTGGCAAAAATACCGACAATTCTTTAAATTTCATGGCTGGCTTACACCGTGGACACTCCGTGGACACTCCGTGGTCACATACAACCGCCAGACAATTCTGGATGTGGATGGATCGGGCCGTTTTGGACTGAAAGATGCGTGTACGTTGGACCTCCTCGCTAGCATGGGAATACTTCGCCGGTTACATCCAGCGGCCTTTGACGCAGCTGAGTCTAGTACCAGCGGGGACCGTCAACGGAAGACACGTAAGCGGTGTGATCGGAAGCAGAAGCGGGGACGCCGAGCGGGGCTAACAACAAAGCTAAAGGCTAATCCCCACAGAACGCCGCTTCCTTCCATCCTGCTTTCAAATGTCCGCTCCCTGGAGAACAAACTGGACTACCTGAAGCTGGATTTAAATGCAAGACGCGAGATGAGAGACTGCTGCGCCATATTTCTCACAGAAACGTGGTTGAAACCATCCTTTCCGGACGAGGCAGTTAGCATTGAGGGGCTAACTATGTTTAGGGCGGACAGGAGTAGATCTCTCACTGGTAAATCCCGAGGCGGTGGTGTTTGCATATTTGTCAATAATAAATGGTGCAATAATGGGAAGATAGTATCACGTCACTGCTCTCCTGATGTTGAACTATTAACTATAAAATGCAGGCCATTTTATTTACCCAGGGGAATTCAGTGCTATGATCTTCTCCCCAGTGCTAACACCAAATAAGCTTTGAATGCTATGTACTGCTCCATCAATGAACTGCAAACTACACATCCAGAGGGAGTTTTCATCGTGGCAGGGGATTTTAATCAAGCTAAAATGGAAACAGTTTTCCCTCATTTTCATCAATATGTGAATTTTGCAACCAGGGGTGGAAGCAAGCTTGACTTGGTTTATAGTAATATTAAACAGGCGTATAAAGCTGCACCACGCCCCCACCTCGGCTCCTCAGACCATCTATCTGTGATGCTAATTCCTGCATACAAGCCCCTGCTGATCAGGAAGCAAGCTACAATGAAGCAGGTGAGGACCTGGCCAGATGGAGCAATGTCAGCATTACAAGACTGCTTCGAAACCACAGACTGGGACATGTTCCCAACGCTCTCGCATGTTTAATTCTTCGTCTCCTGCTCTGTTCTCCTCAAATTTTTCGACTCTTTGTGAGGCTAATTCTGCAGCCTCTGTATGTCTGAATACTGAAGAGTTGGTTTCTGGTTTCAACTCTATTTGTTTACACACACTGGACACGATCGCTCCTTTCAAGTGCCGCCGCTCTCAAGCCACGCCTCAGCCCTGGTTGAATGACGTTACTCGGGCTGC
Organism: Entelurus aequoreus; assembly: GCF_033978785.1. Taxonomy (NCBI): domain Eukaryota; kingdom Metazoa; phylum Chordata; class Actinopteri; order Syngnathiformes; family Syngnathidae; genus Entelurus; species Entelurus aequoreus. The sequence goes on along the minus strand of NC_084734.1, from coordinate 46,722,917 downwards.
AAGGCGCAAGTGCAGGAGAGCAGAGAGAAAATGGAAAAAAGACAGGCTACATGTGTCCTTTGCCATTTTTAAAGAAAGCCTGTTTTCCTTTCAGATGACTATAAAGGCAGAGATGAATATATATCTATCTCAGATTATATCTTCTAACTGTAACAACCCCAGAGTTCTGTTTTAAACTATTAACACTGTCATTGATGCTCCCAAATCTGTTGGTTTTGATGCTTCTTTTGAATTCTGTGAAAATTGTCTCCATTTTTTCACTGACAAAATTGGGTCAACTATAGCCAGTTTATCTCAGCCTTCATATGACCCTTCTGTTCCTCTGCATTTCTCTTCTGTTTTCCATCAGTTTGAGCCGGTGTCCTTTTCTTTTTTAAATGACACAGTTAGTCATATGAAGCCCTCTGGTTCTCCTGCAGATGCCCTCCCACCTCGCCTGTTTAAGGAGGTACTTGCTACTATTGGACCAAGTGTCCTTATTATTATCAATAGTAGCCTCTCTTCTGGAATAGTTCCAGTAGAGTTTGAACATGCAGTGGTACGACCGCTACTTAAAAAACCAAGCCTCGACCCCTCTCTCCTCTCTAACCTTAGACCTATCTCTAATCTTCCATACATTTCTAAAATATTAGAGAAGGTTGTCTACAGTCAATTGTTGCCCTTCTTAGAGGATAATGATATCACTGAGTTGTTCCAGTCCGGTTTTAAAGCCCTCCACAGCACAGAGTCAGCGCTTCTAAAAGTTTTCAACGATATCCTCCTGTCAACTGATTCTGGTAAATATGTTGTCCTGGTGCTTTTAGATCTGTCTGCTGCGTTCGACACCGTCGACCACGCCACCTTAATCACTCGTCTTGAAAACGGTGTGGGCATTAAGGGCGCCGCCCTCAACTGGTTCCGGTCGTACCTAACCGACAGGAGTTTTTGTGTAAAAATAAACAGTTTTATGTCTTCCACAGCTCCTTTACCACATGGGGTTCCCCAGGGCTCAATCCTTGCCCCAATCTTATTTGCGCTTTACCTTCTCCCCCTTGGTTCTATTTTTAGGAAGTACGATATTGCATTTCATTTTTATGCCGATGATTGCCAGATTTATTTTTCCATGGCACAAAATAACACGGTTCAACGTCTTACTGACTGCCTGCACGACGTCAAAGCCTGGCTTTCAGCTAACTTCCTGAGCCTAAATGAAGACAAAACAGAAGTTATGTTGTTCGGTCCAAGTCGCTCTCCCTCCCCCAACGTTGACCTCGGCACTCTGACCCCGTATCTCAGAGACTGTGTCACAAACCTGGGGGTAAAGTTCGACTCAAAAACAAATCAGCAGCGTCGTACAAAAAAGCTTGTATCAATTACGCCAAATAGCGAAAGTGAAACCGCTTCCATCAGGACATGATCTCGAGAAATTAATCCACGCCTTTATCTCGACTCGTTTAGACTACTGCAATGCCCTGTATGTAGGCATTAGCCAGGCCTCCTTCGCCCGCCTGCAGCTCATGCAGAACTCTGCTGCTCGTCTGCTAACACAGACCCGCAGACGTGAGCACATCACCCCTATATTAGCGTCCCTTCACTGGCTCCCTGTGCGTTACCGAATCAATTTTAAACTCCTTTTATTTGTTTTTAAATGTCTAAACAACCTCGCGCCAACATATCTCTCCGACCTCCTTCAGCCTTACTGCCCCATCCGATCCCTAAGATCAGCCGATCAGCTGCTACTGACGGTCCCGGACACAAGGCTGAAGCTTAGAGGTGACAGAGCTTTCGCTGCTGCTGCTCCCAAGCTCTGGAACGACCTACCTCTGAGTGTTAGACAAGCCTTCTCTCTTCCTGTTTTTAAATCTCTCTTAAAAACATACTTTTATTCCATGGCTTTTAACACTGAGTGATATCCATCCTGCAATGGCGCCCCATAATACACCTGCTGTGAACCTGTTTTTATGTTTTTATGTTTTATTTATTTTTATTTTTTTTATCGTGTTCTGTTTGTGTTGTGTTGTGTTTGCTCGGTTCTCATATTATCTTTTAACCTGCCCATTGTACAGCACTTTGGCTACCCCTGTGGTAAATTTTAAATGTGCTTTATAAATAAAGTTGATTTGATTTGATTTGATGTTCAAAGCAGCCGCCACCAAAAATCACCACACATGTGTGGAGGAGTATGCAGAGTCTGTGTCCGCATACATTCAGAAGTGCATGGAGGATGTCAGTGTGATCAAGAACATCCCCACACGGGCCAACGAGAAACCCTGGATGAACAGTGAGCTACGTGCAATGCTGAAGGCTCGGAACAAGGCTTTCAAGTCTGGTGACATGGTGGGATTAAAATCAGCCAGAGCTAACCTGAACCGTGCCATTAAGGTTGCAAAGCGTGCTCACAGTCAGAAAGTGCAGGACTTCTTCGAGAACCCTACAAACACTAGACGAATGTGGCAGGGCATACAAGTCATCACGGACTATTAAGCTGCCCCCTGTCCCTGTGACAACAGTATCAGCTTCCTAGATGAGCCCTGATGAGCAGCAGCTCAACCTGGATATAGCGGATGTCCGGAAAACCCTGAGGAGAGTGAATCCCCGGAAAGCACCGGGACCTTATGACATTCCGGGCAAGTAATTAAGGGATGTGCAGACCAGCTGGCTGGGGTTCTCACAGACATCTTCAACATCTCGCTGACCCAGGCTGTGGTACCATCATGTTTTAAGACGGCCACAATCATTCCAGTGCCAAAAAAACCCACAATCTCCTCCCTCAATGATTACTGCCCCGTTGCACTCACCCCCATCATAATAAAGTGCTTCGAGAGGCTGGTAAAGGAATATATTGTCCCCAGACTTCCCCCCACATTCGACCAATACCAGTTTGCTTATCGCCCTAACCGCTCCACATAGGACGCCATCTCCTCTGCACTCCACCTGAGCTTAGAACATCTGGAAGGAAAGGACACACACGTGCGGATGTTGTTTCTGGACTTCAGCTCAGCATTCAACACCATCATCTCGCAGCACTTGGTGAGCAAACTGGCCCCCCGAGACACCACCCCTGCCCCACTAGCAACCGGGCCCCCACAAGCACCCCCCACCCAAGTCGGCCGCCGCAGGACCGCCCAGCACAGGGCCAAGGGAACCACCCACCCCACCTGCAGGGACCCCAACGATGGAGATGGAATATCCAGCAACTGCCCTGGCGAATCCTCCCCCTGAAGGAAAAGAAAATAATGAAAAAAAAAGGATCACAGACACGATAACACACAAGGTTAATACCTCAGCAGCTGGCCGACTTGCAGCACTGCGTAATACTTTTGCAGCGCACCAAACTGCCACGATAGACGCGGGGACTAGACACAGCAGGCCCCAACCAAGACGAGCATCCGCAAGAGGTGGACGACGACACGCAACCCGGCTGCAGTATCCTGAGGCGCCAACCCCCGCCGGACCAGCAGGCCCAGAGAGTGCCCCCAAAAATAAAAATAAATATATATATATATATATATATATATATATATATATATATATATATATATATATATATATATATATATATATATATATATATACACATACAGTATATATATATATATATACATATATATATATATATATATATATATATATATATATATATATATATATATATATATATATATATATATATATACCTCAGCAGCTGGCCGACTTGCAGCACTGTGTAATACTTTTGCAGCGCACCAAACTGCCACGATAGACGCGGGGACTAGACACAGCAGGCCCCAACCAAGACGAGCATCCGCAAGAGGTGGACGATGACACGCAACCCGGCTGCAGTATCCTGAGGCGCCAACCCCCGCCGGACCAGCAGGCCCAGAAAGTGCCCCCAAAAATAAATAAATATATATATATATATATATATATATATATATATATATATATATATATATATATATATATATATATACAGTATATATATATACATACAGTATATATATATATATATATATATATATATATACATATATATATATATATATATATATATATATATATATATATATATATATATATATATATATATATATATATGTATGTGTGTGTATATACTGTATATATATATATATATATATATATATATATATATATATATATATATATATATATATATATATATATATATATATATATATATATATATATATATATATATGTATGTGTGTGTATATATCTTTGCGGAAATCTTTTATTTATAGATCTGTATCGCTCTGGAATAACCTGCCTCAAATGATCACCGGCATTGAAAGTAAACAGGTTTTTAAAAAAAAAGTAATAGTTTATCTGAGACTTTAAATTAGTTTGCTTATTGATGATTTTGTTTGGTTTTATATTGTGTAGTTATATTTATATGGTAATTATTATTCTGTGACTGTAAATTATTTGCTTGTTTTCTTTTTGATGCTTTTATTTTTTTCTGTATTGTGTAGTTATACTTATATGCTTTTACTTGTAATTGTATTGAGTTTGCGGACCCCAGGAAGACTAGTGGGTTGTTGTGGCAACCAGCTAATGGGGATCCTTAATAAAAATCAAATCAAATCATACATATACATACATACACATATATAACAATAATAACAACATACATAAACACACACACACACACACACACACACACACACACACACACACACACACACACACACACACACACACACACACACACACACATTAATAAACCAACAAATCCATACACAGGCCGGCGGGGCTGTGATCCAGCCATGGCACCCATTGTCCACTGAGAACCAGCCGATCACCTCCCCTCCATAGGTCCGGCCGTGCACCCACTTACCCCTAGTGACAACCCCCGACAAGCCCACACCCAGACAACGGCCAACCAACATGACAACAAACAAGAACAAAGCCGGCAAGTTTGCCAGGTCTGACAACCACCACGTGTTCGCGCTGCCACAAGTCAAACCCCCCCCCCCCCCCCCCCCGCACAGGACCCAGCAGCCACGGGCGCCCACAACACAAACAAAAGGCAGCAGGAACAACGGCTGCAATACCCCAGACCATTAGCACCACTCGATCAAATCAAAGCGATCGAAAAACTGCGACCGACAACCACACGCCAACAGAACCATGCCAGTCAGCCCAAACGCCAACACGCAAACAAGAGACATCAACACCTCCCCCACTAAAAGACTCCACTCCCCAACCCAAACCCGCACAAACACACCACCACCCAAACAACCGAGACACAGCACCCACACCAAACAAGAGGGCTGCGCAGCCACAGCATCAAGTCACCAACACAGACCCCACTCCTCAGCGAGGTCTCTGCCCGAGAATGGCAGGCCACCAGACCGCACTCCCCGCCGGCTGATGAGGGAATGAGGGGCGCGCCGCACTCGCGAAACCCCAACCCACCCGAGCATGTGGGAGTGTAAAAGCCCCCAGAGTGTCTACTCTGTAGTTAAAATTAGGAGGTCAGCCGTTACAGCTGACCTCCAGCATAGTATTTTTTAACGGTTAAAATTTGTCTCAGAATTCCCTCACTGGAAGCATGTTGTAGCCTTGATACTAGAATTTAGATAGTTTAAAATTGCTTTAAGTAAAGCCCACTTACAACACAGTTGTGTGTCTGTAGCTCTGATGCTAATGAGCTCTGTTTGTCTTGGAAATAGTCTGTTTCTTCATGAAGTACTATTGTGTACTTGATCCACTTTTTACATATACTATGGTACCTCGGTTTACGAGTCTAATTGGTTCTGTGAGACAGCATGTACCATGAAAAACTTGTATTGCAAAACTTTTGAAATTAAATTAAATACTGTCATGATCCGTGGTCCGGATCATGTTTTTGTTATGTTCTGTTAGTTTTAGACTCCATAGTTCCTGTTTCTGTGCACCCTTGTTTGTTTTAGTTACCATGTCGACTTATGATTTTCACCTGCCTCTGGTGTTCAGGACGCACACCTGTTTCCAATCTAGAGACATCATTTAAGCCTGCCTTTGCCAGTCAGTCGTCCTGGCGTCATTGTTTGTCTCATGCCTGGACTACCTAAGTCATGTTTATTTCATGCCACAGTTTCATAAGTTCTTTATGTCCAAACGCTATGTCCAGTTTCATAAATTCTCTATGTCCATAGTCTATGCTAAGTATTTCCTTTAACTCCAAGTGCGATCAGCGCGTTGTGCTTTGGCCTTGTTTTCCGTTTTTGTACCTTTTTGAGTTTTGAGTAGTAAATCATGTTTTTACCTGCACGCCTTGTCTGGAATAGTCCGTTTGCATCCTGGGAGAGCAAATCTTGCAGCAAGCTGCAACCAAACCGTGACAGAATGACGCCAGCCGTCCGTTCTCCCGCAACGGACATAGAGGAGATGGATGAAGGTACGTGGGAGGTGTTGCACGCTATGGAAGCGGAGACGCTCCGTCATTCCCCCATGGAGCGCCAGGACCTGATGTGGGGTCCTAACGGCACGCTGGTCCCGATCAGCTCCGTGTGGCCCGGGGATGTTGCGCGCCACCGCGGTACCGGACGCGTCGGCGAGGACTGAAGCCGTCCAGAAGGGCTTCGCTTCGCTGTCAGGATGTGTCGCTCCCGCAAGCCCCTCCTCCTCCGAACCGAAGCAAGCTGCAGGCAGCCCGGCCGCCTTGTGATGACCTCACCCCGCCCACTGGTGATGACGTCAGAGACAAATACTTTTTTTTTGTAATTCTGGTAACTCTTTCTGTCAGCAGCCTCCAAAGGACTTTAAATCCAAAATAAGACATTATCAGAAAATTGTTATGGAAATTAGAGCCAGTCAGTCCAAGTGTTAGGATCAAACACTGATGACATCTATTAATCAGACAAGAAGCAAGGAATCATGCAGAGACAGAGTTCAATTTAGCTCGAGGAGACACGTGTTTTGGGCTGTATTCTAGTTACAGTTACAGATCCAAACTACGTTCTAAAAATCAAGCCCGCGCGCCTCCTCTATTTATTAGGAAATGGCCCTATTACATCACTGTCGCTGAGGGAATGGGGGTAATCTCGACAACTCCAGTTAGACACAATATTATGATTATACAAAAATGCAAATATGTTGACACTTGGTGCTATCGCCCAGTCTTTGCTTTGTCTGCGTCCCGGAACCCAATGTTCGGCCTTGGCAGCCAGCAGGCCGAGTACTGGTTTTATCGCCCAGTCTCTGCTTTTTCTGGTCCCGGAACCCAATTTTTGGCCTTGGCGGCCAGCAGGCAGAGTCTGAACACAACACTGATAAAGAAGCTAGCAATCTCAAGAGATTGCTAGCTCAATCTCAAGAGATTGCTAGCTCTGAACAAATACAAAAATACCATTGCAGCACAAATTGACAATACTTTATAGAAACGGCCCTTAAGCATATAGTTATGATGATAATATATACAGTACATAATTATTCTAACACCAAGCCCCCGAATGTTCAAGCTCCACCCCCCAAGACTCAAGCCCCGCCCACATCATTGACCTTTTCTTTCTGTCCGCCCACACAACCTCAGGTGGGGGATGCAAAAATACATTTTGGACAATTTAGAGGGGAGGAGTCTGGAGACCGTTTGCATCCTGGGAGAACAAACCTCGCAGCAAGCTGCAACCAAACCGTGACAAATACATGTATTCAGTACTTGCCCCACATGTCAAACTGCACACTTTTAACATATAGCATTCCTTTTAAAAAGAACAAACAACTTTTGAATAAAACATACCTTCCACCCATGTGCAGCTGGGATATGCTCCAGCACCCCCCATGACCCCGTAAGGGACAAGTGGTAGAAAATGGATTGGTATTGTATGAAAAACAATACAATATAATTCAGTTCAAGTAACTACATTAGTTTTATGAAGTAATGTACTAATAATATACACTATTTACTTTGGAGAGTGGACATTAATAGTATCTCCTTCTAGCTGTTTTTCTGACAAACATACCATCAGCAGTTTTTCCATATTTTCATGGATAAATGTCTGCCATTTAGATATTATTTCAACATCCTTGGATGGCGTTATTGACTCATTCTGCTTCAGTATGGTGCAGACTAGCACGGCTAGTTAGTTAGCTAGCTCGAACTGATTTGCCAGTCTGTAATGTTTTAATGACTTCTTTCTTTAATTCAATGAATATTATCCACGTCTTCTTTTCTGCACTGTCACTCACACTTACGTTCTTCCTTCCCATGGATAGAAAAAACTCATTTATGTTGATCTCTAGGTGTAAGCTAATGCTAGCTAGTAAGTTCTGGTCAGATCTTATTGGGTTCACTGTGATATTATCTACGGCAACTCGGGATGGGAAGGATCATAACACAAATTGTTGCCTGCAGCCTAAGAATAACATTAGCCAAAAGACAACTCGCATCCCAAGATACTTAGACTTAGACTTAGACAAACTTTAATAATCCACAAGGGAAATTGTTCCACACAGTAGCTCAGTTACAAAGGATGGAAAGTGTAAGGATGGAAAGGACAATGCAGGTATAAAGTAGACTAAAAATGTACCGTAGTAGCAATATAAAATATAAAATATAACATATGTAATATTTATATATGATTGTGGAGAGGGGCGTGGTTCGCGCGTTCCCTGCGGGCGGGGTGTGTGCAGGGGCCGGCCATGAAGCAGCAGACAGGTGAGTGGATGGCTCAGCTGGAACAAGTTATCTAATCACCTGTTCCTTTATTAGCAGCGTCAGAGACCATGAGAGGAGAGGGAGCTGGAAAGCACGAGAGGAAGGACACTGGAGGAGAGGGCTGAAAAGCCAACCAGAGACATTATTTGTGAGAAGAGCTGAAAAGCCAAAAAGAGACATTGTATGTGCGAAAAGCTGAAAAAGCCAAAGAGAGACTTGTGTAAGGAAATTAAAAACAATTGTAAAAAACACATCAGAGAGTGTTGTGCTTTCCCCGGTGGTCCCAGAGGAACCCGAGACAGAGACATCTCACAGTGGCACCCAACAAAGGCGGACCACAGAAGGTATGTCGACAACAACCCCGCTGGAGGCACTGGGCCAAGTGCTGGCCGAGGTGTCCACGGCAAGCCGGCAGCAGACACAGGTGCTGCAGGCGCTAATGGACAGAGCAGAGGCGGCGGGAGGGATTTCCTCCATGAAGCGCATGGTGGAGGGGGAGGAACCCAAGACATTCCTCGATGTCTTCGAGGCCACGGCGACATTGTGCAGGTGGCCGGAGGAGGAATGGGGCGCGAAGCTGCTGCCGCTCCTGGTGGGGGATGTGCAGCGGGCGGTGTTGAGTCTCCCGGCGACCGCTCGCATGCAGTATTCAAACTTGCGCCATGCCATACTGGACCGGGTCGGCAGCAGCCCCGAAGACCATCGCCGAAAGTTCCGGGCCATGAAGTTGGGGGCAGGGGACCGGCCATTCGTGCTGGCGTTTCAACTGAGAGACGCAGCAACCCGTTGGCTCCAGCCTAACGGGTTGGATCCAAAAATGCTGAAGGCCATCGTCCTGGAGCGGTTCGTGGGGGCCATCCCGGCCAGGACCTCCGCGTGGGTAAGGTACCACAGCCCCCCGGACGTCAAAGCAGCGGTAAAATTAGCGGAGGAACACCTGGCGGTCCAGCGGGAGGCGGAAACCAAGACGCCGAGGGGCCCACCCCATTACCCCGCCGGCGACTTGCCCCGCTATGGGGGGGGTGGAGGGGGCACCTCTGGAGCGGCGACCACGCCCGGCGTAGCCACCCGTAGCCCGCGAACAGGTTCCCCACGCGGGCATGCAAAAAGAACACACGCACCCAGAGACACACAAGGGGGGACACACGGGGTTATAATATCTCTCCGATTTGTGCATTCCAGGGTACCGGCGCTGCGGAGAAAGGGCTTCCCTCACAAATGGCACCTCAAACACCAGGGCCGGTGTGCTGGAGGCGCGGACGGCCCGGACACGTCCGCCGGGAGTGCTCCATAATGGAGGTGGGGCAGGTGATGCGGGTTGTCGGGCCTCCAGCACCCGCCCCCGATCGGGGCGGGTGCTGGAGGCGTACTGTGTCCCGGTAAGGGTACAATGGGGTACATATCGGGTGATGGTGGATTCGGGCTGAAAACAGACCATGATCCACCAAAACCTGGTTCGACCCGGGGCGTTGAGGCAGGCGACACGGGGGAAAATTAGGTGTATTCATGGGGATGTGCACGAGTACCCTATGGTGCCAGTGGAAATTGTATATAATAATCAAAAGCATAATGTCAAGGTTGCCGTAAGCGCGCACCTTACGCACCCCGTAATTCTAGGGACGAATTGGCCGGGATTCAACCATTTGGTGACACAATGTGTGGGGGTGCGTTCACGGACATTAGGAGAGGGGAGTATTCGCGCAGTTCTCAGCGGCGACGCGGCTTCATCCGGTACTGCCGAGCGGGAACCGGTGAGGGCTTCGCGGGAGGCCCCCCCCGGTCCCCCGGTGGCAACCTACTGAGGATTTTCCCCTCGAGCAGTCCCGTGATGAAGCCTTGCGCGAGGCCTGGGACCAGGTGGATTATATTGACGGTCAGCTAGTGCGCCCGGGGACAGCGCGGGTATTCCCCCATTTTTCAATTATTAGGGATAGCCTATACCGAGTGAGCCGTGACACTCAAACCGGAGAGGAATACACCCAGTTGTTGGTGCCAAAACACCGCCGGGAAATGGTTTTCCAGGCGGCGCATTATAATCCTATGTCTGGCCACTTAGGGTATGATAAAACACTCAATCGGGTCATGGTCCGATTCTATTGGCCAGGCCTCCGGGCAGACGTGCGCCGTTGGTGCGCTGCCTGCCCGGACTGCCAGCTGGTGAACCAAGCGGCCACCCCAAAGGCGCCCTTGCGCCCATTACCGCTCATGGAGGTCCCGTTCGAGAGAATTGGGATGGACTTCATCGGACCATTTCACCCGAGCACACGGGGATACCGCTTTGTGTTAGTCTTGGTGGATTACGCAACGCGCTATCCCGAAGCAGTGCCCTTGCGCTCTATCTCTGCCAAGAGTGTTGCGCAAGCGCTGTTTCAGGTCATCTCCCGAGTTGGAATCCCGAAAGAGATTCTGACTGACCAGGGCACACGTCCTTTATGTCGCGCACAATAAAGGAACTTTACGGGTTACTGGGAATTAAAGCGATCCGCACCAGCATGTACCATCCGCAAACCGATGGGCTGGTGGAGAGATGAAACAAAACGCTGAAAACCATGATCCGTAAATTTATGCACGAGGACAAACAGAATTGGGATAAATGGTTGGACCCCCTAATGTTTGCGATGCGGGAGGTACCCCAGGCCTCAGTTGGTTTTGCACCTTTTAAATTATTGTACGGCCGGAGGCCTCGCGGAGTGCTGGACGTCATTAAAGAAAGCTGGGAGGAGGGTCCAAGCTCCAGCAAAAATTAAATTCAGTACGTCATGGACATGCGAGCAAAACTCCAAAAGGTGGGGCACTTGTCACGTGAGAATTTGCTCCGTGCCCAAGAGCGCCAGCGGCACACGTATAACAGGGGGACCCAACTACGCAAATTCACACTGGGAGAAAAAGTGCTTGCATTGCTTCCAACCTCAAGCTCCAAATTACTTGCAAAGTGGCAGGGGCCCTTTGAGGTTGCACGGCAAGTGGGTGATGTCGATTATGAAGTTCGGCGCTCGGACCGACGCGGAGACACTCAGATCCAATCCCGGCCTGTCCACCCCCCAAGACAAAAAAAGAGGTGAGGCAGTTTTTGGGACTGGCGGGCTATTACCGCTGGTTCATTCCCCGGTTCGTGGACTGGACAGACCCACTGACTGACCTCACCCAGAAGGGTGCTCCAGAACTGGTCCAGTGGACGGAGCAGTGCCAGCGGGGGTTTGAGAAGGTAAAAACAGCACTCTGCGAGGAGCCGGTGCTGCACATGCCTAATCTTGACATCCCTTTCTGTCTGCGGGCGGACGCGTCGGGCCGGGGACTGGGGGCGGTGCTGTCTCAGCGGGTGGAGGGTGTCGACCGCCCCGTGCTGTACATCAACCGGAAACTATCGGACCGGGAGGCAAGGTACAGCACGGTGGAGAGGGAGTGCCTTGCCATCCGGTGGGCGGTCGGGGCCCTCCGCTACTACCTGTTGGGGCGTGCCTTCAGTCTCTGCTCGGACCACAAACCGCTCCAGTGGCTCCACCGCATGAAGGACGCCAACGCGCGGATCACCCGGTGGTATCTGGCATTACAGCCCTACAACTTCCGGGTGGTCCACAGGCCGGGCACGCAGATGGCCATGGCGGATTTCCTCTCTCGCCCCACGATGAGGGGGGTGGGGGGGAGTGGGCGCGGCCGGACGACTGCCCGGCCTGAGTCTGGCGGTGGAGGCATGTGGAGAGGGGTGTGGTTCGCGTGTTCCCTGCGGGCGGGGTGTGTGCGGGGGCCGGCCATGAAGCAGCAGACAGGTGAGTGGATGGCTCAGCTAGAACGAGTTATCTAATCACCTGTTCCTTTATTAGCAGCGTCAGAGACCATGAGAGGAGAGGGAGCTGGAAAGCACAAGAGGAAGGACACTGGAGGAGAGGGCTGAAAAGCCAACCAGAGACATTATTTGTGAGAAGAGCTGAAAAGCCAAAAAGAGACATTGCATGTGCGAAGAGCTGAAAAAGTCAAAGAGAGACTTAAAGATTAAAGATTAAAGATCCATCCATCCATCCATTTACTACCGCTTATTCCCTTCGGGGTCGCGGGGGGCGCTGGAGCCTATCTCAGCTACAATCGGGCGGAAGGTGGGGTACACCCTGGACAAGTCGCCACCTCATCGCAGGGCCAACACAGATAGACAGACAACATTCACACTCACATTCACACACTAGGGCCAATTTAGTGTTGCCAAACAACCTATCCCCAGGTGCATGTCTTTGGAGGTGGGAGGAAGCCGGAGTACCCGGAGGGAACCCACGCAGTCACGGGGAGAACATGCAAACTCCACACAGAAAGATGCCGAGGCCGGCATTGAACTCACGACTACTCAGGACCTTCGTATTGTGAGGCAGACGCACTAACCCCTCTTCCACCGTGCTGCCAGCCAAAGAGAGACTTGTGTAAGGAAATTAAAAACAATTGTAAAAACCATATCAGAGAGTGTTGTGCCTTCCCCGGTGGTCCCAGAGGAACCCGAGACAGAGACATCTCACAATGATATATACAGTATATGATATATACTGATATATTATATTACATTATATTACAATTTTATATAATATATACAATATATAACAATTACCATGTACAATATTACAGTATATGTAACAGCTGCAGCATAAAATAGAAAGTAGATCCAGCAGAAAATATACATTATACCACTGCACTCCTGAGAACCAGAGTCATATGCAGTGGACATTTGTGTTTGGTCAATTTCTTTTGTCACAGTTAAACATTTCTGAAAAATATAACCCGTTTTCAAAACGCAAATGTCCAATGGAGAGGACGCTAGCGCCTCACCTCCAACAACGGAGCATTAAGGAGTGAGACAGGCGCACACAAGCAATACGACACTAGCATAGCTACAGTATGTGAGCTAAAGTGCTAACATTACACTCACATTTTAACACCAACATCTTGCTAAGTTGGCCTATTCGAAAACAACATGATCAAACTTACAGCGCTTATGCCTGTAGTTGCTTCATTTATTTTAAGATGTGTAGCGAAGCCTGCCTTATTACAAAGCTGTCATCCTCAAAAGTGGTGGGTGTGTACACGAGATGGGGTCATCATATGTGGAGAGGGTCCACACCTTCAGGTCTCTTGGCGTCCTTATATCTGACAACATCTCCCGGTCAGAGAACACTACTGCTATCACTAAGAAGGCTCAGCAGCGGCTGCACTTCCTGAGAGTCCTCAAAAAGTACAACCTGGACTCCAACCTGCTGCTGACCTTCTACCGCTCATCCATTGAGAGCCTGCTGACATACTGTATCACAGCATGGTACGGCAGCCTGCACCGTTGCAGACAGGGAGAGGCTCCAGAGAGTGGTAAAGGCAGCACAGAGGATCATCAGCTGTCCTCTCCCCCCCCCCTGACAGACATTTACACCTCCCGCTGCCTCAGCAGAGCTACCAACAATATCAAGGACATTTCCCACCCTGGCTTTGACCTGTTTGACCTACTGCCCTCAGGAAGGCGCTACAGGGTCATCAGGTCTAAAACAAACAGACTCAAGAACAGTTTTTTTCCTAAAGCCATAACCACGGTGTACTCTCATAAGCACTGATTTTATAGTTTAGCACCTCTCTGTGTGCATTTTTTACTTTCCACCCACAGTCTGAATGCTTCTGTGTACATGTATAATATTTAAACAACACATTTAGAACATTCGTTCTCAGGACTGGACTATGCACCTTACCTCCTTTTGCACTATTTTTCTTTTCTTTCCTTCCTATGTTTTGCATATTTGTAGACTGTCCCACAGATACTGGAGTTGCTTTTAATCTCATTGTACTTGTGTATAGTGACAATAAAAGGCATTCTATTCTATTCTATTCTATTCTATTCTATATTACTGCATTATATCACTAAAGACATGAATAAAATTTACATTTTCATAATAGGAGACTTTGTTATCGTCAAAGTCTTTTGAGGCTTTTTCTGATGACATCTGTACGTGACACACCAAAAAGTAGGATGTTGTTGTATAATGTGAAGAAATTAAATATTACATTTTATTTACCAACTTTACCTCTTCTTAACCCTTAGGCCACTGTAAAGTGTTGAGTTACTCCGGTAGCAACCACCTGTTCATCTAATCGAGGAGAGAAAAGCGTCTGTGTCATGCAAATTGGTCTCTTGACACGTCTTACCGGTCAGCCGTGCCATGGCGCCCGCTTGCCTCGCTTTCTCTCTCTGATGCTGCATATGGAAAGTAGAAAAAAAAAGGACGGTGGGATGGCAACAACAATAGCGTGCGTATGGACTTCAAAGGCACTCAAAGGTCAGCGTGAATAGCAAACTGTGCCAAAGATGCAGGCTACATTCGCTATGAAGGACTTTTGTTCTGTTTTTGCCAGCTGTTGTATACCACGGACAACAACAACAATCTCAGGAAAACTGACTCATTCTTGACACTAAATGCTAAATAGTAAAAGTTTTCCTAACAGTCACAAGAAAAACTACTGTAAATGTACTGGGCATGGGCATGTTATCTTTTTTTTTTTCCAGATATTTTTTTTAGAAATGAAGTCATTACACTTATCAAGGTGCTGATTAGATTGTTATGATGTTCTGACACAATCATGGTACCGTTGCAAAATCACATAGAACTAAGTATTTGGTCTGTGTGGTTTAAGTTTATGTAACAGGGACTGCCATTTAAACCTGCTCAGTGGCCTTGTGGTTAGAATATCTGCCCTGAGATCGGTAGGTCGTGAGTTCAAACCCCATATCAAAATGGGACCCATTATCTCCCTGCTTGGCACTCAGCATCAAAGGTTGGAACTGGGGGTTAAATCACCAATATGATTACCGAGCGCGGTCACCGCTGCTGCTCACTGCTCCCCTCACCTCCCAGGGGGTGGAACAAGGGGATGGGTCAAATGCAGAGGGTAATTGCACCACACCTAGTGTGTGTGTGACTATCAGTGGTACTTTCATTTGGTTTTGTCACTCAAAAAGTGTGGCATCATTCAAAGGACCCCTCCAATGCTGATAACATTGGCACTTATTTCATAATTATGCACCTAAAAATCATGTCTACAGTAAAAGTGACCTAACATAGACACAGAAATGGTTTTAGGCTTCTTTCCCAAAAAGTTTCAGCACATTTTGGAACGCCCACTTTTAGTTCCAAAATGTGGGCAGGCTTGCATCAACCTGCTGGGTACAATTTCATATTGCGTAGTATGTGTTTTGGAAGTATCTTCATCCCGAATCACAATATTTCCCCTCAGAATTTGAAAGAATGATCCAATATGGCTGCCAGATGCATTGTTGCAGGTTGTAGCAATACAACTAAAGGGGTCGGCATTCATACATTTCCAAATGATGGCAATATGAGGAAAGTATGGACCTCTTCACTCAGTTTGACCCGTGCAAAATGGGATGGACCGCGTGAGATAAGTGTCATTTTCAACCATCACTTTAATAATGCTGACTTTGATGAAGAAAAGTTTTTGTTGGAGTTTAGATTTAAAGACTTAGGCCAAATGTGATCCTGAAAATCAAGAGTTCCCTCGAGGGGTGAAAGACTGAGTCAGAACTTGCAGAGGAACGGAGAAATAATAGCAAAAACGAGATATAGGAGGGTTAGCCTCCAGTATTATATTATGTGTCTTTTTCTACTGATGTTTTCCTCAAGATGCTTGAGAAAATGCTGAAAGAGCATGAGGAAACACAGGTCATGATGTCTATGGAAAAGGACATGAAAGAGCAGGCCAGTCAGGAAACGGCGATTATTTTATATTTCTTTTTGTGCTCATAATGTTAAACTTATCAATTATGAAGTAATCAAAAACATGCAATTAGGTATTGAAAATAATAGTTTTACATTACTTTATCCACACTGTCAATTTGTAGATGATTTCCCATCAAGAGGGGGCGACATATCGAGTCAGGCGATGGAAAGGGGGTGTTCCAATTACAGTTAGTTATCTAGTGATTACTCAAAGATTAATTGATATTGTGGGGAAAAAAAATCAGATTCATTTCCAGGTGCAAAAAATACACAAAGACAACTTGTTAGTGAAATTTGGAAGCAATGGGTCCTTAAAGGAAATTAATAAATAACCACATATCTGATAAGCATAAGATATGGAACACATTTGTGGATTGGTTTAGCATGGCTTGGGACTTGGGGGGGAGTTTGTCATGATAGACCAGCAACTGTCACAACCAAAACCCTAACTTGGTTAAGGAGCCGCTGTCCTCCTGAATGTTAATGAGCTTGGTTGCGGACCTCACGGCAAGCCTCCTTCCCGCTGATCCAATCGAGCAGCATCCTTCATGAGACATGAAGGTGATATCAATCTTAGCATCTGGCTCTCAGCTGGAGCAAGTGCATATCTCACTGCTGCTTGTCCACACTCACCTCTCACGTTTACTAATTACACACACACACACACACACACACACACACACACACACACACACACACACACACACACACACACACACACACACACGCACACACGCATACACACACACACACATTGTTTGAACTGCTCATGCATAAACGCAGACATCAAATTAGATGATATATTTAATACACCATCAGCGCACCTTAAAGGGAACCTATTATGCAAAAGCAACTTAAACTAAAAATCTTAAACTGGATAAGAACCTACATAACCGACAGGGAGCAATACGTGAAGCGAGGTAAACACACGTCTACAATGCTAAAGATAGCCTGTGGCTTACCACAGGGACCAAAATTGTTTAGCCTTTATATAAATGACATTGGTAAAGTTACATAAGACTTACCGTTAGAATTATTCGCAGACAATACTACTGCGTTTTGTTCAGGGGAGAACACACAGAAGCTAATACAAATAATAACACAATAAATGAACAAATTAAAGAGAAGGTTTGACAAAAACAGACTATCCTTAAATCTCAGTAAAACTAAAATAATGCTATTCGGTACCGAAATAATTTTTGTATATATATATATATACAATACAATGGTAAACAATTGTACTGTAATGAGAAATACAAGTTTATATGCTTTTATAATAATAATAATACATTTTACTTATAAGGCAGGAGGAATTGCCGAGAGTAACAGACAAGCTAATGGTTTTGGCGAGAATGGTTTTTGTACCGACAAGTAAGATTTCGGTTTTATTACTATTGAGTTGAAGGAAATTGGATGAGAACCATTGCTTGAGTTCACTGAGACAGTCTGTAAGGGAGGAAGGAAGAAAAGAAGCAGTTGGTTGGGTTGAGATGTAGAGCTGGGTGTCATCCGCATAACAGTGAAAATGTATTTTAACCCTTGTGTGGTGTTCATATTGTCTGGTGAACCCGTTGCATTTTGTGGCTTTTAATGCCTCACAATCAAACACTTTTTTGTTAAAATACTGACTTATCCCAAAAAACATCTGTAATGAAGTGCTTTGACAGGCTGGTAAAGGAATATATTGTCTCCAGACTTCCCCCCACATTCGACCCATACCAGTTTGCTAATCGCCCTAACCGCTCCACAGAGGACGCCATCTCCTCTGCACTCCACCTGAGCTTAGCACATCTGGAAGGAAAGGACACACACGTGCGGATGTTGTTTCTGGACTTCAACTCGGCATTCAACACCATCATCCTGCAGCACTTGGTGAGCAAACTGGCCCCCCTGGGGTTCAATACCCCCCTTTGCAACTGGCTACTTGACTTCCTCACAGACAGACCCCAATCTGTGAGAGTGGGCAACAACACCTCCAGTGCCATCTCCCTGAGCACCGACTCCCCCCAGGGCTGCGTCCTGAGTCCGCTGCTGTTCACGTTGATGACTCATGACTGCTGCGCCAGGTCCACTACCAACCACATTGTGAAGTATGCGGACGACACAACAGTAGTGGGCCTCATCCGTGACAACAACGACATGGACTATAGGGAGGAGGTGAAACATCTGGTTGACTGGTGCAGAACCAACAACCTGGTCCTGAACGTTGACAAGACCAAGGAGATCATTGCCGACTTCAGGAAGCACCAGTCCAGCCACACTCCACTCTTCATCAACGGCACAGCGGTGGAGATAGTAAGCAGCACCAAGTTCCTGGGGGTGCAGATAACTGACAATATGACCTGGTCCCTACACACCGGAGCTCTTGTAAAAAGAGCTCAGCAGCGCATGCACTTTTTGCGTGGGATGAAAAGAGCACAGCTCCCTCCCCCCATTCTCAGCACATTCTACAGAGGCACTATAGAGAGCCTGCTGACCAACAGCATCTCTGTCTGGACTGGAGCCTGCAATGCCTCAGACTGGAAGTCTCTCTAGAGAGTGGTGAGGACGGCGGAAAAGATCATCAGGACTCCTCTTCCTCCTATCCAGGAGATCGCAAAAAGCCGCTGCCTGACCAGGGCTCAGAAAATCTGCAGAGACTCCTCCCACCCCCACCAAGGACTGTTTTCACTGCTGGACTCTAGAAAGAGGTCCGCAGCCTCCGAAGCAGAACCTCCAGGTTCTGTAACAGTATCTTCCCTCAGGCAGTAAGACTCTTGAACGCATCATAATAATCCCCTCAATTTCCCCCAAAAATGGATGAACTCGCTGGAATATAAAGACAATATAACATACATCCATAAACGTAGATGCATATGCAAAAGTACAATATATTTATCTTTACAGTAATCTATTTATTTATATCTGCACCTTATTGCTTTTGTATCCTGCACTGCCAACCAGCTAGTGCAACGGAATTTCGTTGTTATCTGTACTGTAAAGTTCAAATTTGAGCAAAATTAAAAAGTAAGTCTAAGTCTAAGACCCACAAACACTGGCTGAGTAACAACAATATGAACGTTGCATGGAAATTTCTCTGCCAGTTTCTGCATCCCACAGAGATTCTTCTTTTGTGTTTCTGCACCTGCGGTTCCCGCACAAGGTTGCAACATTGTTTGTCAACACTGTCTGCGCTCATTTTGTCGCACATTTGACCCTCTGATGTTCTGTGTACCTACACTCTGTCCTCCCCGTCTAGGCCTGCTGTGTGTGTGTGTGTGTGTGTGTGTGTGTGTGTGTGTGTGTGTGTGTGTGTGTGTGTGTGTGTGTGTGTGTGTGTGTGTGTGTGTGTGTGTGTGTGTGTGCGTGTGAGTGGGCGTGTGGTACACAGAACATCAATTTCCACACTTCTATTAGCCCTTATATTACATCTTATATGTAATAGAAATGTGTAGGGGGGTGTATGGTGTGTGGTCATTAAATATGTATTCTGATATATGTTCTTCACAGAAAATGAGCCAAAGCCAGTGAGTCTCAGTTTGAAAAATTAATTAATTGTATAATTTTTCTTTTAAAAAATATCGAAAACGGGTCCCACAGACCCGAACACCACACAAGGGTTAAATTTACGGAAAATATTGCCAAGGGGAAGAATGTAAATGTTAAAAAGCGGGGGACCAAGAACAGAGGTGAAATGGTTTAAATGGTTAATTGCATTATTGTTATACGAACCTCATTTCCATATGAGTTGGGAAATTGTGTTAGATGTAAATATAAACGGAATACAATGATTTGCAAATCCTTTTCAACCCATATTCAATTGAATGCACTACAAAGACAAGATATTTGATGTTCAAACTCATAAACTTTTTTTTTTTTTTTGCAAATGATAATTAACTTAGAATTTCATGGCTGCAACACGTGCCAAAGTAGTTGGGAAATGGCATGTTCACCACTGTGTTACATGGCCTTTCCTTTTAACAACACTCAATAAACGTTTGGGAACTGAGGAGACACATTTTTTAAGCTTCTCAGGTGGAATTATTTCCCATTCTTGCTTAATGTACAGCTTAAGTTGTTCAACAGTCCGGGGGTCTCTGTTGTGGTATTTTAGGCTTCATAATGCGCCACACTTTTTCAATGGGAGACAGGTCTGGACTACAGGCAGGCCAGTCTAGTACCTGCACTCTTTTAATATGAAGCCACGTTGATGTAACACGTGGCTTGGCATTGTCTTGCTGAAATAAGCAGGGGCGTCCATGGTAACGTTGCGTTGCTTGGATGGCAACATATGTTGCTCCAAAACCTGTATGTACATTTCAGCATTAATGGCGCCTTCAAAGATGTGTAAGTTACCCATGTCTTGGGCACTAATACACCCCCATACCATCACACATGCTGGCTTTTCAACTTTGCGCCTATAAGAATCCGGATGGTTCTTTTCCTCTTTGGTCCGGAGGACACGACGTCCACAGTTTCCAAAATCAATTTGAAATGTGGACTCGTCAGACCACAGAACACTTTTCCACTTTGTATCAGTCCATCTTAGATGAGATCAGGCCCAGCGAAGCCGACGGTGTTTCTGGGTGTTGCTGATAAACGGTTTTCGCCTTGCATAGGAGAGTTTTAACTTGCACTTACAGATGTAGCGACCAACTGTAGTTACTGACAGTGGGTTTCTGAAGTGTTCCTGAGCCCATGTGGTGATATCCTTTACACACTGATGTCTCTTGTTGATGCAGTACAGCCTGAGGGATCGAAGGTCACGGGCTTAGCTGCTTGCGTGCAGTGATTTCTCCAGATTCTCTGAACCCTTTGATGATATTACGGAGCGTAGATGGTGAAATCCCTAAATTCCTTGCAATAGCTGGTTGAGAAAGGTTTTTCTTAAACTGTTCAAAAATTTGCTCACGCATTTGTTGACAAAGTGGTGACCCTCGCCCCATCCTTGTTTGTGAATGACTGAGCATTTCATGGAATCTACTTTTATACCCAATCATGGCACCCACCTGTTCCCAATTTGCCTGTTCACCTGTGGGATGTTCCAAATAAGTGTTTGATGAGCATTCCTCAACTTTATCAGTATTTATTGCCACCTTTCCCAACTTCTTTGTCACGTGTTGCTGGCATCAAATTCTAAAGTTAATGATTATTTGCAAAAAATAAAATGTTTATCAGTTTGAATATCAAATATGTTGTCTTTGTAGCATATTCAACTGAATATGGGTTGAAAATGATCTGCAAATCATTGTATTCCGTTTATATTTACATCTAACACAATTTCCCAACTCATATGGAAACAGGGTTTGTATTTTTAATTGCACTCCGAAGAGAATAAGCGGTAGAAAATGGATGGGTGGATGTATGTTTTTACTCCTTGTGGACTTTGCTTGTATTTTAAGATGTTGCCCCTTTTAGCTTGTTGCCCCTAACAACCCAGTACATGTCACTTTGCCAAATCGAACGGCACCTGAAATCAGACGCACCTGTGGAGCATTAGGACTGCACACATTTAAAAGGAGAGAACAGGCAAGGCATGAGGAAGGATCGACAGGCTTTGACAAAAGCGACCGGGTGGACGCACGCAGGCTGGGAAGGAATCCCCAGGACTACACAGCAGACCCTGCAGGCTACCGGAGCGAACCCCAAGAAGCCCACAACACACAGGGGCAGAGGAAACTCTGCCTCCGAAGTAAGTGTCGTGCATTGTGGATCTGTGGGGGTGTCCAACTGCCTTGGGCTGTGGGCTTGCGGGCTTGTGTGTTGTGCGCTGGCTGTGTGGTTCTGTGGGCAGGAGCGATCGGGACCCAGAGACCTGCGGTGACCCCCGGGAGTGACCAAGAGGCGGAGCGAGACGGGACGAGTACGGCCACATAGGTCCCACGAGAGACTGGAGCGATCGGGACCCGGAGACCTGCAGTGACCCCCGGGAGTGACCAAGAGGCGGAGCGAGACGGGACGAGTACGGCCACGTAGGTCCCCCGAGAGACTGGTGAGGAGAGTGGGCGTACCCAATACTTCTACACGGAACTACAGCAAAGGCCTTGCGTGAAGACGCCGTGGAAGTGGGCGGAGCCAGGACACTGACCCACTACGCCTGTCGCGGCTGTACCCTCACTGATAATGTGGTTTACCAATTGGTATTTTTAGTATTACCAACTTGACTGTTTTTTTTGTTCATTTGGATTATAATAAATTGTGAACAAGCATAATTATATTTCCTTATTTTGGGACGGTTGCTCTCACTACATTGGGTTCTTAATATTTATATTTGTTTTAAGCAAAATTGTATTAGATTTTAATATTCTACCACTCGGGTCCATTACACACACACCTGTTGTTGTTTACTTTGGACTGACTGGAGGATGTGAGAGCACCAAGGTTACAGAACAGAGACGCATTGCAGGCTTACACACACTTATGCATCCACGAAAAATACACGCCACACACACACATACTCCACCCCCCATCCCATGCCTTCGACGCTTCCCCCCACGTGGTATGATGGACCAAGCAGAGCACGTAGTGGCTAGCAGGTACGGGCCAGATGACCGCCCCCTCACCCCTCGTTGCAGGTCTCAAGTTGTGTGTTGTAATACAGGGGTCCTCAACCTTTTTTGCACCACGGACCGATTTAATGTAGGCATTATTTTCACGGACAGGCCTTCCACGTGTGGCAGATAGATATAGCAAATAAGAGCATGAAAAACTAATACATGAAAAACTCACCATAACATGCAATTAGTGTGAGGCCTTGGCTTTTTCCCTTTGCAAAAAAGCTCTCCGTAGACTTTTATTTTTTGCTAATTTTTGCTGGTAGTAGGCTTTGTTTTGGCTTTAGTATCTGATGGGTTGTAGGTGATACATCACATTCAAGGACAAGAGCATGGATATAAAAGAAAGCTAGAAATACTTGACATTAGTTCCAATAGATTTCTGTGGATTACTTATTCCATTCTAAAAGTTATGTATTCATATGTTGTGCAATATTTAATGCGTAGATACACTAATGTTAGCTTTTTTGGTCCAATTTTCCATGCGTAAATACATCCGTTATTGTTAACTACTTATGTAATAGGACGATGTGCAATAATACCAGCACTTTAACTTATTAGGCCAAAGGAGATGTGTATTTTTTCAGCACAATTATTATATGCAACAATTTAGCACTTCTCCTTCTGCCTTATGCACATTAACTACTATGGTCACTTTGTTCCTGATCTGCCCTGATCGTAGGTCATCAACCTGCCGTGGACTGCAGCTGGAACCTAGCTTTTGGCTACGATTTGGCACCTTTACACTTTATATGTTTATTAATGTGCATTGTACCATGTAACAAAGATGTAACAAATATAGCAAATGGCGACTTCCTATTAGGAGTTTTATAATACATCTATGAACAAGCTTATTGATGTGTCTGGTGGGACTGGCGAAATTTAAGTAGGAGAAAATGCGGTCGGTTATAAATGATTTAATGTCTCTGTGCGGCCAGGTAGCAAATGCTTCCCGGACTGGTGGTTGCGGACCACAGTTGTAAAATGTATATGTACTTTGCTATGGGTTTTTTTACTCACTCCAGACTAGGCTCCTGAGGGGGCCAAGTCTGATATTTAATTTCTTTACTCATACTCCCCCAGCGTCTACCTTTTTCCCACCTTTTTAAGAGGCACCCCATCAGCGGTACTGTTCTGTAACCCTGTACAGTGTTTGTTTGTCTAATCTTGAACGTGTCTGTGCTGAAAACTACATTTCGTTGTACTTTGCGTTTACATTTTGGTTCAGTGTATAAACAGGATGTAGCACGAACTCTGCCAATCTGACAGTAATCTGCAAAAAGCATTTGAGATTATTCAACAATATATAAAGAGCAGTCGTAAAATATGACTATTCTCAACCTCAATCAAACTGGTTTTATTCCCAAGGTCTCTACCTGACAGGACTTCCAAAAAGGTGAGTTAAAGACAATTTTCTTCTACAAGTGGAGGAATGTGCATATTTGTTGTTATTTTTTGTAGCCTCCTTACCCTGAGGAAACAACTTGAGATGGTTATTGTCTTGTGAGATGCCGCATTTGTCAACAGTCTCCCACTTTGCCTCAAGAAATGCCCGAGGCTACACAAACTAGCAACAATGTGAAATTGTTTGTGTTTGTGTGTGTGTGTGTTCTTGTATTTATACCCTTCTTGAGACACCAGCAAGGAAAAGTACCTTCCATATGAGGACCGGTGAGCAAGTTAAAAGACCGAAATCATGGTCCCAATACGGAAAACCATTGCATTTAATAGAGAATGTCTCATCTGCGCCCCTGGTGGTGAAATCGATCAAAATTAGCGTGGTCCCAAAAAGGAGGGATTTTTCAAATTGACTTTGTGTCGGTTTTAAAAGTGCTCCCCCTCTGGTCAACATATGAAATAACAAGTGTGTGTAAAAATGTTAAGTGCTTCCCCTCTGGCCAACATATGTAATAATAAGCGTGTGTACGAAATTGAAATGCGCCCCCTTTGGCCAAAATTAATTTAAAAAAATAAATAAATATGTATATAGAGACATACTGTAATAACTTGAAGTAAATAATGAAGTTTTAAAACCAATTACAAACAAAAAAAATAAAAATAAAAAAATGAATAAAAACCTTACATTTTTTATATTTGCATAGGGCAGCACGGTGGCAGAGGGGTTAGTGCGTCTGCCTCACAATACGAATGTCCTGAGTAGTCTTGGGTTCAATCCCATGCTCGGGATCTTTCTGTGTGACTGCGTGGGTTCCCTCCGGGTACTTCGGCTTCCTCCCACCTCCAAAGACATGCACCTGGGGATAGGTTGATTGGCAAAACTAAATTGGCCCTAGTGTGTGAATGTGAGTGTGAATGTTGTCTGTCTATCTGTGTTGGCCCTGCGATGAGGTGGCGACTTGTCCAGGGTGTACCCCACCTTCCGCCCGATTGTAGCTGAGATAGGCTCCAGCACCCCCGCGACCCCGAACGGGACAAGCGGTAGAAAATGGATGGATGGATGGATGTATATATTATTAATGTTGTAAATACACATCTTTATATATCTAGAAAGGGAGGTCCTAAAGAGGTAGGCATTTTTGGAGGTGTCAGGAAGGTAACAAATACAAGAATGTGTGTGTGTGTGTGTGTGTGCTTGTGCACGTGCGTTTGTGTGCGTGTGTTTGCATGTGTAATTGCGTAAGTGCGCATGTGCACGTGTGTGTGTGTTTCTGTGTGTGCGTGATGCCATCTCATTATTATGTGGCAAGAAAAGAAGGTCTGTTCTTGACAGTATAACAGAGGCTAATTTTGGTTTTAAGAGCTATAAAAGTCACTTAATTAGGATAGGATGGGATAGACTTTTATTTACCCCACGATGGGGAAATTATGTGGTTGCACAAAGCAACACAAACATAAACAACTGGGCTTTCACAAAGATAATAATGCTCCCTTTTGAGTTAGTCATTGAACGATGTGTCTATCATTGCCGTTGAAGTGGTGTACTGCATCAAACTGAGAGTTGCTTCCATTACCCACCGTTTGTTTACTCAACCGCATACAGTACCAGGCATGTGTATAAAAAGATGTTTTAATTTTTATGTTCTTGATTCCTATAAATAATATAGTGCAGGTGGTGTTGCAAACAAATGTCCTCTATACACTAAAACTTATGTTTCTACATTATCACTAAGACCATGCTGATGTGTCTTTTTAATATGAGTTTCTTGCCTGATGGGAAAAATGATGTATGTATATATTTCAAATTTGTATTTCCCCTACTGGGTGATGTGAACTATGTGATATAAGCCTCTTTACTGTTGTGGAAACGTTGTGTGTGCGCATTGGTTATTGAAAGACCCGTAAATGCCGGATTATTGCATTTGTTCCATTATACAAAAAGTGTGAACGGAACAGCCGCTCGTGAGTGGAGAGCATTTACTCACCAAAGGGAGTCGGACATCCAAACATTGTTGTAGCTTAAAGAGATTTCACACCGCTCCTGTAAAGTTTGCTCATGGCCTTTTTTATGCTCTTGTTTCATCATGCGTGACCTCCACGGGGGAGCGTGACACGCCTCCTTTATGTGTGGATAATAAGGTAGAGCCATAAAAAATTCAGATTGTTGCCGCGGCTGATAACCTTTACTAGCTTTTGGCCTTTTAAAAGTCCCAGGCGCACTGAATCATCCGGCTTGCCGTTCCCATTTGTCCTCTCTCTTATCCTATGTTTGAGCCAGCCCGAGGTTGACCTCAAGAACTGCATTAGAATGCACACCTGGTATCTGACCAGCTGAACAATGCCGTTTTACATTACGCTCTGTTCCCTTTTCTCCTTGCCGTGCGCTCTGTTTACAGGCTACCGGTGCTTCTTCCGGACGGATGGGAAAATGTCAGAGAATGCTAATGGGCTGCTAATGTTCCTGTGTCTGCGCGGGGGTTATCAGTGTGTGTGTGTGTGTGTGTGTGTGTGTGTGTGTGGGGGGGGCGGTTAGAGTAGAGTTTTGGCTTTCAGCATGCATCAAACGGCATCTTTCCAGATATGCTAGCTTTGTCAAAGTCATTCAGGCAAATGACGTGACATCACATTAGCGCCGGGTGCCCGCCTGACACTTGATCAATGGAGTAAAATAAATAGGCCTGCTTGGAAACGATCATCACCTGCTGCGCTAATGTGACTTCAGCTAGGATGATTGAATTCCATCACTACCTTCAGAAATAGAATGCTGAAAATGAACGGAAAATGTTTACACCTTATTACAGCTTATCATAGTATTCACCAGATACTAGGGTTGTACGGTATACTGGTATTAGTATAGTATCGTGATACTCATGAATCATTCTCTGAAACGTACCCGTCCCGCACCCCCCGCACCCGGGTCGAAGTCACGTCGTGACATTGCTGATTTTACGAGCAGAGGAGCATGTTCGGCGGCACACAATCACAGAGTACTTACAAGCAGACACGCTGTGTAGACAGAAAAGGGAGAACGGACGCATTTTGGCATAAAAACTAACGATAAAGGTAAAGTTGTAACACTGAAACGCCCTCAGGAAGAGGTGCTTTAAGACATGGCTAGCTAGCTAGCGCCTAATGTCCATCCGCAATCGGCAGTGTTTTAGCGACTTCTAAATCACTAATCCTGGTCTCCATGGCGGCAAATAAAGTATGTTTCTTACAAGTATCATCCCTGCAGGACGAGGGATAGCTAAACATGCTTCACTACACATCGTAGCTCACCGGCATCAAAATGTAAACAAACGCCTTTAGTGGATCTACACCTAACATCTACGGTAATATCATCAAGTACAGGCGAGTCGATGAATGTGAATGTGAATGTGAATGTTAAAATAGTGTCAAAGCACTTTGAGTACCTAGAAGGTAGAAAAGCGCTACACAAGTATAACCCATTTACCGTTTACCATACTACTATGATTACGTCGATATTTTTTGGCATCACAACATCTTCTTTAGTTGTTTTTTTTAATGTATATTATGTTTATAAACTCAGGAAATATGTCCCTGGACACATGAGGACTTTGAATATGACCAATGTATGATCCTGTAACTACTTGGTATCGGATTGATACCCACATTTGTGGTATCATCCAAAACTAATATATGATAATAAATGATACATGGGTTGTACTTGTATAGCGCTTTTCTACCTTTAAGGTACTCAAAGCTCTTTGACAGTATTTCCACATTCACCCATTCACACACACATTTACACACTGATGGCGGGAGCTGCCATGCAAGGCGCTAACCAGCAGCCATCAGGAGCAAGGGTGAAATGTCTTGCCCAAGGACACAACGGACGTGACTAGGATGGTAGAAGGTGGGGATTGAACCCCAGTAACCAGCAACCTCCGATTGCTGGCACGGCCACTCTATCAACTTTGCCACGCCGCCCCTAATGTAAAGTATCAAACACCAGAAGGATAAGTGATTATTACATTTTAACAGAAGTGTAGACACAACATGTTAAAAGAGAAAGTAAGCAGATATTAACAGTAAATGAACAAGTAGATTAATAATTGATTTTCTACCACTTGTCCTTAATAATGTTGACAAAATAATATAATGATAAATGACACAATATGTTACTGCATATGTCAGCAGACTAATTAGGAGTCTTTGTTTGTTTACTTACTACTAAAAGACAAGTTTCCTTGTATGTTCACTATTTTATTTAAGGACTTAACTGCAATAAGAAATGCAGACGGTTGAAAACCATAAACAGGGTGGAATGGAAAGACCCCTGTGGTGGAAGTAATGAGAGAGTTATAGGCATATTCGCTCCAGGAAAGGTTGAGAGCCTAGTAAGCAGGTTTTTGATGTCAGACGCAGTGTATGGTGGCCTTCAGGTTTTGGTTGGCTCGCTCCGTATGGCCGTTGGACTGTGGATAATAGCCAGAAGAGAGACAAGCTGAGGCCCCCCAAAACTTGTAAATTGCCTTCCACACAGCTGTTGCAAACTGGGGCCCTCTGTCAGAGGCAACACCAACAGGAATCCTGTGAAGATGAAACACATGTTGGACCAGCAGATTGGCAGTTTCCAGGGAGGACAGGAGTTTAAATAGTGCGGCAAAGTGGACCTTCTTGGAGAAACGGTCCATTGTCATTGTGAGCACAACTTGTTGCCATTGGATGGAGGAAGTCCTATGACTAAATCCAGTTCTATATGTGACCAGGGACGGGAAGGAATGGGCAGCGGCCTCATGAGTCCGCTCTCGGTGGATCAGACATATGGAACACCGCCTGAAGGAATGGCTTGCCTGCTCACAGTATAAGTACAGGTGCTGACGCTTGCGACAAAGCCTCTCAGCTGACGTGAGACAACCACCCCCCAGTTGCATGAAAGGTAGGCAGGCCAAAGCTGGTTGGTGTGTAGTCAATCTGGACGTAGTCTAAAATCCCACATTGAGCCCAGCATGTCCCAGCTGCTTGTCAGGATCCCCCTTTAGCTCGTTGAGCCTCTTGTCTATTCAAACAGCCAACGAGCTGCAGAGTTGTCCGTAGGACAGCCTGTTAGAATAAATATGTGTATATAATTTCACACAACTTTAGTATGGTTAAAGTCTGTTGCTACAGTTATTAGCTATTGTGCTCAAGTTAGATTTTTGTAATTGTCCAAAAGATTGCCAGCCGTATCTATCAGTGTTGTGTCCAGACTCGGCCTGCTGACTGCCAAGACCAAACACCGCCGTGACGCAGACAGAGCAGAGACAAGGTGATATCATCAGCGTCATCACATTTGCATTTTTGTATAATCATATATTGTGTCTAACTGGAGTTGTCGAGATTACCCCCTTCCCTCAGCGACAGCTTCAGTGTATGTAACAGGGACCTTCCAAATAAATAGAGGAAGCACGCGGGCTGGATTTTTAGAACGTAGTTTGGATCTGTAACTAGAATACAGCCCAGAACACGTGTCTCCTCATATGAGCCAAATTGAACTCTGTGTCTGCATGATTCCTTGCTTCTTGTCTGATTAATAGATGTCATCAGTATTTGAACCTGACAGAGCCCGAACAGCATCCCTTTCTGGTGGAGTCCGCAGGAAAATATTTCACATTGCCTTTGAAAATGCAGCAAAGGAGCCGCAGAGACTGACGACTCCATTCTGCCGTTGCCAATGCTGCTGCTCTTCCAGACAAGTGGGAGGTAGCAAAAGCCACGCAGGCACATTAAGACTGGAACACTGCTAGCCAAAGTCAGAAGTGCAGCTGGCACTGGATGAGAAATGGGCGGACATTGCTGGAGTCTCCAGAAAAGCGTTCACAGCGACACAGCAAAGAGCAAGAATCAGTGAGTTGGGAGTGTGCTGGTGGTGAGCTGGTGGTGAGCTGGTGGTGAGCTGGTGGTGAGCTGGGCTTGAGCGTGGAGAGTACCGCAAAAAACAGAGGTTTTAGAGCCTTAATCTTAGCATCTTGGCAGGAGCACAGGCTATAAAGACTGACTGGTTCTTTCTGTTACGCTGTTGTAGCAGAATGGACCCCAGAAGCAGAAGAGGTAGAGTTGTGCGTACCAACAAAGTGTTTAATATAAGCACAAGAAGGTAAAACACAAACCAATGGTAGTGGTGGAAAAAGCCAGTGCCACGAAAAAAACAGGCAGACAAAGAAGCAAAACAGGTAGACAAAGAAGCAAACAAAATTTCTACCTAAGAGGAATGTGGAGGAAATCGGGGCACAACAATGTATACAAAGTAACAAGGTAAAAACATTAAGGAGAAAGTTGGTGTCGTCTGATGTGTGTCAGGTGAGTGCAATCAGTCAATATAATGAGCAAGTGCAGGCCGGTTCTATGCAGGCATATACAAGCATTCAGAAATGTGAAGGGGGCATCATGTGTACATGCTGCTCTATCATGCTGTAGCATTTTTTCTGTGCTAATACAGTATTAACATTGCCTTCTTCATTGAATTTGGTTGTTAGCTACAGTGTGTGTCCAACTCCAACCCAGAGATGTGTATTGCACTTCTTCAGGCTTCTACCTTCACATCTGAACAACTTGGGTGTCCCACTCAAAGACAAAGCTCCTGCTAATAGCTTTCAAGGTCACGGGGGTACGCAGCCCCCGGACCACAATAAGGTGGCAATACCTCAGAGGGGAAACTTTAAAAAAAAAAGTAGAATAAATCTACATTTAATCAACCATCACAACATTTATCTTAACTTGATGGCATAATTCTTAAATTGAATTCAACCTTAAGTAGGATACACATACAATAGTCAATATTTACAAAACTGAAAAGTACAGTAGTCTAATGACAAAATGCAAATCATTTTTCTCAAACTAGTTTATCATCAGGTCAGCTGCATCATGCCTCAAAGTTTCTGTATTCTCCACTTATTTACACAGAAAAACTTAATAGCACTGCCTACACTCTAGAGATTTTTTTTTCATGCTGTGATTTACTTAAGCAACTAAAAGGGAGTCAACAGTTGCCCTGCTCTTTTAAATTATATTATTTCATTGTGTTCTCTGACCAGTAAGCATGTACACATTTACAGAGTGAGACAGTAAAAAATAGCATGTAGTAGACAATTAGAGCATGGGGAAGTTTAGATTGATGCAATTAATGGTAGTCTACATATGCGTGTTCATCACCGTTTGAACAGGAATAGCAACTGATAAGTATTTTTAACGATTTAATCATTTTGCATCAAACATAAAATGTGTCCTCTTCACTTTCTCCCAGGTGTTCACATATTACGATGTGATGTGTATTACTACCTTTTTGTTTTGGCACCGCTGGTGAGACATTTAACTTGAACTTACTCATCTCAGAAGGAAAAGCATCTGATTGGCGCTCCCTAGTAGCTAACCCCGGCCATCTTTCGTATGTATGCTATTAAAGAACCGTGAATGGATATATTCTGAACTTGTCCTACCCATCTACAAGACAAAATTAAATATGATTGGATTTTGTTTCTGACAACTCCTCGTCTCGTTTTTAATTTGTCGACACTGGTTTACTGAAGACTGAGGGGAGAGTGTGTGTTTCTGTGTGAGGGTGTGCGTGTCTGTGTTTGCGCAAACTTGCGAAGCCTGACGCAGCCGATGGACAGAAAAGAGGGAACATGATACTAGTGTTGTAATGTGTCCCTTTTTCAGCAAATTTCCTCGCTACTGCCAAAATTTTGTCGACCTGTAATATGTTCATTTTGTGAGTATATTAAAATGTGCTTTCTCAACTTAAATACATTTTGATTTGAGGGGGCAAGACATTTATTTGAGGGGTCTTTACCCCCTCTTGCCCCGACGTGAAGCCGGCTTCAAGCTCCAACCTTCCTCCCTTATCCAGACACTTTAGGGAAATAAAGAGCAGAGCCAGAAAAATCAGGCAGGAATTACAGGAATGAAACATCGTTCTTTATTGTTGTATTTATTAATAAACACTTTTTTTTTTTGCATAAAAAAGGGGTGTGTATTTGAGATCCAGCAGTTTTGTTCGATGGTGGTCATGTAAACAATTTTTTTTTTTTTTTACACATATTTACTAATTTTAGGCTGAACACCCTGAAGTTACAAAGTGAGGTCTTTTCATGAAGTCCTCTCTTTCAGGAAGTTTTTACAATAGAGTGTAGTTTTGTTTTGAACTTAGTGGCAGTTAAAAGCTTAGTTGTCGACATTAGAGGGTCAAACTAGTACACTACTGCAAACCCCAACCATTGCTCCTGTCAATCAAAGAGGAGCATCTTAACAAAGTCCTATAACCGCTGCATTTGACACATGTCCTCTGAAGAAATCAGTGTGAATTCATCCCAAATGCTGCACTGCCATCTGGGCCACACTGACACCAAATCTCCAGGCTTAATTATTTATCTACCTGCCCCCTGAAGGCTGGTGTTTGCACCCAGTGC
Organism: Entelurus aequoreus; assembly: GCF_033978785.1. Classification (NCBI taxonomy): domain Eukaryota; kingdom Metazoa; phylum Chordata; class Actinopteri; order Syngnathiformes; family Syngnathidae; genus Entelurus; species Entelurus aequoreus. Next base: position 46,690,204 of record NC_084734.1, on the reverse strand, counting down.
CACCACGCATAGCAAGCGCTGCTCATCTACAGGCTGGGCCCGCTGGCGCCAGGCTGAGACATCTGCGTCATGTGATAAGAGCATCACATCACGGTAGGGACGAGGAAGATGAGCTTGAAATGTGGCCACTGGGCGCAAATGCGCACAGGTAAAGCCAGGCCGGCTTGTGCGCTGCGCTATGACTGTGCTTTGTGCCGCTGCGGGCCAACAACCAGCAGTCTGTAAATCATTCACTTCATTTCTGCCTAATTCTGCAGTGATGATGGCGTATTTATATGGCACCCTATGAAGCTGAATTAGTGCAAAGTTACTTTTGAAGGCCAATATCAAATTACGGAGCCATCATAAAGATGTTGAGAGGCGCAATGATAATTAATCATATAATGTGTTTTTTTCCTGATGAAGGCACACAAGTAGACAGAGTGCAATAAATACATTTAATTTTTTAATTGTTTCTGCTTCAGACCGTCTTTTTCTATTTTTAAACCGGCAACTGTTTCATTCAAATTAATAACATCTACATTTACAAGGCGAGCTTCTAGCTTAAAGGCCTACTGAAACCCACTACTACCGACCAAGCAGTCTGATAGTTTATATATCAATGATGAAATCGTAACATTGCAACACATGCCAAAACGGCCGGGTTAACTTATAAAGTGCAATTTTAATTTTTCCGCTAAACTTCCGGTTGAAAACGCCTTTGGATGATGACGTATGCGCGTGACGTAGCCAGTGAAACAGAAGTATCGGTACCCCATTGAATCCAATACAAAATAGCTCTGTTTTCATCTCATAATTCCACAGTATTCTGGACATCTGTGTTGGTGAATCTTTTGCAATTTGTTTAATGCACAATGGAGAATGCAAAGAAGAAAGTTGTAGGTGGGATCGGTGTATTAGCGGCGGACTACAACAACACAACCAGGAAGACAGAGATGGATAGCAGACGCGTTAGCCGCCGAACTCACCTTAACTTCCTCCGTCTCGCCGACCGCATCTGTGATCGGGTGAAGTCCTTCGTCGCACCGTCTATCGCTGGGACGCAGGTGAGCACGGGTGTTGATGAGCAGATGAGGGCTGGCTGGCGTAGGTGGATAGCTAATGTTTTTAGCATAGCTCTGTGAGGTACGGTTGCTAAGTTAGCTTCAATGGCGTCGTTAGCAACAACATTGTTAACCTTCGCCAGGCTGGAAAGCATTAATAGTGTATTTACATGTCCGTGGTTTAATAGTATTGTTGATCTTCTGTCTATCCTTCCAGTCAGGGATTTATTTATTTTGTTTCTATATGCAGTTAAGCACAATGCTATCACGTTAGCTCCGTAGCAAAAGTGTTTCGTCGATGTATTTTCGTGGAGATAAAAGTCACTGTGAATGTCCATTTCGTGTTCTCGACTCTCATTTTCAAGAGGATATAGTATCTGAGGTGGTGTAAAATACCAATCCGTGATCCACAATAGAAAAAGGAGAGAGTGTGGAATCCAATGAGCCAGCTTGTACCTAAGTTACGGTCAGAGCGAAAAAAGATATGTCTTGCACTGCGTTCTAGTCATTCACTCTAACGTTCCTCATCCACAAATCTTTCATCCTCGCTCAAATTAATGGGGTAATCGTCGCTTTATCGGTCCGAATCGCTCTAGCTGCATTGTAAACAATAGGAAAATGTGAGGAGCTGTTCAATTGACTACATCACGCTACTTCCGGTAGGGGCAAGGCTTTTTTTAATCAGATACCAAAAGTTGCGATCTTTATCGTCGTTGTTCTCTACTAAATCCTTTCAGCAAAAATATGGCAATATCACGAAATGATCAAGTATGACACATAGAATGGATCTGCTATCCCCGCTTAAATAAAAAAAAAACATTTCAGTAGGCCTTTAAAGGGCTGTTTGCAACTTGCTCACAGTTACATCTTCCAAAGCAAAAAATATAGCAAGAACACCATTGGCTAGCTTTTGTTACCAGTGTTTAACAGAACACATTTGTGTTAAAACGGTCTATATTTTTAACAATTACCGTATTTTTCTGCCGATGAGTGGGTCTATTCAGGTCTATTTTTATACTAAAGGGGTCATATTATGATTTTTTTCTAAATTTAAAACACTTCTTTGTGGTCTGCATAACATGTAATGGTAGTTCTTTTGTCAAAATGTTGCAAAATGTTTTAACTTCAAGTCGCTTTCTGACAGTCGCATTAGGATGTGCCCTTTTGACAGCGTCTTCTCCCCGTCATCTTTGTTGTAGCGGTGTAGCGTGCAAGGACGGGAGTGGAAGAAGCCTCAAAAGATGGAGTTAACTGTTTTAACGACATGCAGACTTTACTTAAATCAATAACAGAGCTGCATCTCATCATCCGTGGCTCACTAGTGCAACAACAACGCCGTAAATGTGTTCCGTGAAAAAACGTCCGACCGGAACTCTCTGATAACTAAGGTTCTGTGGATGAATTATGTAAACCCACTACACCGGTAGTTTTTAGTGCTTTCATAGCGAGTCTACTGACAGATATAAGTTTGAATTGTACACTACTTTATATTACAAATGGCAACAGCGAATGATGAATGCCCCACAATAAGGAGATAGAGAAAAATAAAACACTTATCGACTACGGCGTTGGCACGGACTACAATGGCGGACCCGCACACATTTTCAGGACTTATGCAGATCCCAAATACACATCAGCAGGTACCAGAAGGTAAGTGTAACCCAGGTTGAAATCTGCAAATATACAAGGCGTTTGTATATTAGTTCTGTGTCCTGTCCCTTTAAATCACCGGTGTAGTGTGCACCATGTGACCTCTCGCCCCTCCCTGTCATGTGATCGCGCTGAGCCAACCGCGTACCGAGCGCGAGTGTTTTAACGTGCTGCGGCGTCTTCCTCATTCAGAGTGTGGGGAAGCCAGCCGACAGCTGTAGACAGGTTCGTGTCTCCATAAAATCATAAAACGCTCTTGCGTTTCATTAACACGGTTGTGCTCATTGTAAACTTTTAGTGCTTCCTATTGGGCAGCAGGGCTGCCATCGTGACTCATTAAATAGTGGAACTGGTGAGTCATGAATGACAATGCTACATGCTATGCTATAGGCGCCGAGAATTAGCATTAGCATTAGCATCAATTTTATACAATGGGTTTCAGTTCATATCCTGTTTATGGTAAAGTGTTATATTGACTATTTGAATTTATTTATAAACTTACTCTAGGCAGCACAGTTTTTTAACAAACATACTCTAACCAGGCGAGATCACCCATATAGTGTTGTAGATGAGTTAGCGAGAACAAATCAAGCGCCCCAACCCCACTAGCCTTCCCGGAACTCCGCCAGCATCCATGCCTTGAAAGCTAACAAAGGCGTCCGTGCTGGCAAAGACGCTGATTGTTCACGACGCCAGGGGCGCGAGTCGGCGGCTCAGGTGGACATTGCAGGAGAGACACGCAGCTGCGCTTCTTATTTGAGCTCCCCAGCCAGAGCACCGTGTGTATGTGCAACCAAGTTAAACTGTCAATCATGGATGCCAAGACGTGACCGAAAAGCACCCGGAAAAACTGGATTGCTTCCCGCAGCAGCTAGACACCGCTGCAGCAGCTGAGAAAATAGCCGAATCAGTGATACACTTGACCTGGCCTCCTCCATCACTGAAAACATTGGACCGGGTCAGCCAGTAGACCATCCGGAGCTTGTACTTCTGAGCGGCTGCAATGTTTGTTAGCAGAATATTACGTGATCGCCACCGCATACATAATAGATGGATATCAGAACATAGGGTACACTGATTAATGGATGTGATGTCAGCTCTCCCATAGTGATGTCATATTTGGTTAGGACAAATTCACAGGTACAGTTTGTCAACGCCACCATTGTTTGACACTTTTTTACAAACCCCGTTTCCATATGAGTTGGGAAATTGTGTTGGATGTAAATATAAATGGAATACAAGGATTTGCAAATCATTTTCAACCCATATTCAGTTGAATATGCTACAAAGACAATATATTTGCTGTTCAAACTGCTAAACATTTTTTTTGCAAATAATCATTAACTTTAGAATTTGATGCCAGCAACACGTGACAAAGAAGTAGGTAAAGGTGGCAATAAATACTGACAAAGTTGAGGAATGCTCATCAAACACTTATTTGGAACATCCCACAGGTGTGCAGGCTAATTGGAAACAGGTGGGTGCCATGATTGGGTATAAAACCAGCTTCCCAAAAAATGCTCAGTCTTTCACAAGAAAAAATGGGGCGAGGTACACCCCTTTGTCCACAACTGCGTTAGCAAATAGTCAAACAGTTTAAGAACAGCGTTTCTCAAACTGCAATTGCAAGAAATTTAGGGATTTCAACAGCTACGGTCCATAATATCATCAAAAGGTTCAGAGAATATGGAGAAATCACTCCACGTAAGCGGCATGGCCAGAAACCAACATTGAATGACCGAGACCTTCGATCCCTCAGACGGCACTATATCAAAAACCGACATCAATCTCTAAAGGATATCACCACATGGGCTCAGGAACACTTCAGAAAACCACTGTCACTAAATACAGTTCGTCGCTACATCTGTAAGTGCAAGTTAAAGCTCTACTATGCAAAGTGAAAGCCATTTATCAACAACCTCCAGAAATGCCGCCGGCTTCTCTGGGCCCGAGATCATCTAAGATGGACTCATGCAAAGTGGAAAAGTGTTCTGTGGTCTGACGAGTCTACATTTCAAATTGTTTGTGGAAATATTCGACATCGTGTCATCCGGACCAAAGGGGAAGCGAACCATCCAGACTGTTATCGACGCAAAGTTCAAAAGCCAGCATCTGTGATGGTATGGTGGTGCAATAGTGCCCAAGGCATGGGTAACTTACACATCTGTGAAGGCACCATTAATGCTGAAAGGTACATACAGGTTTTGGAACAACATATGCTGCCATCTAAGCGCCATCTTTTTCATGGACGCCCCTGCTTATTTCAGCAAGACAATGCCAAGCCACATTCAGCACGTGTTACAACAGTGTGGCTTTGTAAAAAAAAAGAGTGCGGGTACTTTCCTGGTCCGCCTGCAGTCCAGACCTGTCTCCCATCGAAAATTTGTGGCGCAAAATACGACAGCGGAGACCCCGGACTGTTGAACGACTGAAGCTCTACATAAAACAAGAATGCGAAAGAATTCCACTTTCAAAGCTTCAACAATTAGTTTCCTCACTTCCCAATCGTTTATTGAGAGTTTTTAAAAGAAAAGGTGATGTAACAAAGTGGTGAACATGCCCTTTCCCAACTACTTTGGCACGTGTTGCAGCCATGAAACTCTATGTTAATTATTATTTGCAAAAAAAAAAAAAAAAAAATGTATGAGTTTGAACATCAAATATCTTGTCTTTGTAGTGCATTCAATTGAATATGGGTTGAAAAGGATTTGCAAATCATTATATTCCGTTTATATTTACATCTAACACAATTTCCCAACTAATATGGAAACAGGGTTTGTACCGCCTAGTGTTTACAAACTACAGTCAAATCTCCATTTAAACACAAATAGATCTAAATAAACAATCAGTTATTAGTCTTAAAGGGGAACTGTACTTTTTTGGAATGTTGCCTATTGTTCACAATCATTATGAGAGACTTGACGACAGACACATTTGTTTTAATGCATTTTGAATAATAAATAAATGCAATCAAATGTCCGCTTGCAATGGAGCCTACGGGAGCAGTTCTATTCTGTCTATAAAGCCCTTAAAAAAACATATGAACACCTCCATTAAGGTTTTATATACATGATGTAAGTAATGTAGTAACGGCACATTTATAATAACATTTGTGTATTTTTATCATTTTAAGCATATGCGGCGAATTAAATTAAAAAACTCATCACGACATTCGCTTTTTTTTATTTAACATCACTGATTAGTACTCATTGCAGACTTCATGAGAGCCAACAAACATAATAAAACATCATTAGGATGCCAACTGATAGGATGTTCACAAATTCCCATTTAGAGTGACTTAAAATCCTCACGAAGAAAAGGGGGTTGGAGGCAAGCGTCTTTTTGTGTCATTCTCAACAATTGGTATGGTATGGTATGCTCTTTATTGTCATTGTACAACAATATTTAATTTTCACGAGAAACCCATTCAAGATTAGACAACTAAACATTGTACAGGGCAACAGAACAAGAATGGTGATGGGTCGCCAATTACGGCGCCCCGTAAAAGGTAGGGAAAAGGTAGGGGGTAGGGAAGGATGAGTTAAAAAGAAAAGTTGATTGCACACTTAGCTCCTATGGGTTGAATAGGCACGGACTGGGTTTGAGAAAAAACCTAGCTGTGACGACCGGGTGCGGGTGTTCGTCTCTCAGGGATGCAGATCGGGCTTCGGACACAGCTTGCAGGTAAGCAATGATTTATTAAATCATAAATCAGATAGTAAACACTTGCTCATAGCACTTAAAGTACAAAACCAAAAGACTAGCGTGGGAGCTAGCAAGCCAAAATAGCCTAGTGTGAAAACTAGTCGCTAAAGAGCAGGAAACAAAAGTCGTCAACTGTTGTGTGAACACAAACTACGATGCAACACAGACTGAATGAAAAGGCAGGCTTATATAATGAAGACAATAATGAAAAACAGGTGCGCGTCGGGAACACCCGCGGCAGGTGAAAGTAATCAGTTGCTATGGTAACAAACTCAGGTGCATAAACAGGTACTAAAAAGGAGTCCAAGACTAGCAGAAAAACACAAATGACTAGAAAACGTAAACCGAAAATATGATCCGGGCAGCGGATCATAACAGTACCCCCCGCCCCCTTAAGGGACAGATCCCAGATGTCCCCTGGAAAAACTAAAAAATCCCCCCCCCCCCCCCCCCGACTACAAGGCAGTTCACAAGTCAAGGGAGGGAGGAGGGAGGGATTGGCGGAGGGTCGCCAGGCCAAGTGTCCCCGAATCCAACGGGGACGAGTCAGGTTGCGGCGGCGAATGGAACGCCGCTGCCGCAGGCGAGGCGGGCGACCACGGAAAGGCCACATTTGTGGCCGCCAAGAAGGTGGGCGTGATTGGCGCCAGAAGTTCAGCAGCCTCTGAGTCCGGCAACAACGTCTTGGGTGTCGCTGCTGTTGGCGCCAGAGGCGTCCATAACAAGTCCATAGCCGAGGAGGTGGCCGGCGCCGTGGTGCGGCTCGCCGGACACGAGGAGGTGGGCGGCGCCGAGGTGCGGCCCGCCGGGCACGAGGATGTCGGCACGTCGTCGGCGAAGCAGGCGTGGAAGCGTCGCCGTGGAAGCCGGAGGCGTCGCCGTGGCAGCCGGAGGCGTCGCCGTCGCCATGGCAGCAGGAGGAATCGACGTCGCCGGGGCAGCAGGAGTCGCTGTCGTTGCCGGGGCAGCAGGAGTCGCTGTCGCTGTCGTTGCCGGGGCAGCAGGAGTCGCTGTCGTTGCCGGGGCAGCAGGAGTCGCTGTCGTTGCCGGGGCAGCAGGTGCTGGTGCGTGAACCAGTCTGGGGTCAGGTGCTGGTGCGTGAACCAGTCTGGGGTCAGATGCTGGTGTGTGAACCAGTCTGGGGTCAGGTGCTGGTGCGTGAACCAGTCTGGGGTCAGGTTCTGGTGCGTGAACCAGTCTGGGGTCAGGTGCTGGTGCGTGAACCAGAGGCGGAGCAGGCGGCTCGTCTGTCGGCGTGGGCGGAGCCAGAGGTGGAGCAGGCGGCTCGTCTGTTGGCGTGGGCGGAGCAGGCAACGGAATACTTGTGGGTGGAGGATGTCTCAGCTGGACTGCTGGGTCGGCTGTAGGGGAAGTCATCACCTGCATCGCGGTGAGTATACTTCCCAGCTGTCTCTCCAAAGCATCAATGCGGGCTTCTTGGCGTTCCGCCATGGCGTTGACACAAGCCCCAAGAACGCCAAACTGTCTTTCCTGTTGTCCAAGTTGTTCTTCCTGTTGGAGCAATGCCTTTCTTACTGGGTCGGTCTCTGCAGGGTCTCGTGTGCTTTGCAGCGCTGGAGCAGGAGGTTGCGGCTTGGCTGGGCGCAGCTGTGCTACCTCCGTAGCACAGCTCCCAGCACTAGCCCCCCCTCAAGAAGCGGATACCAGACGCGTTCTGTGCAGTCTGGAACAGTCTTTAGGGGTGGGTGGAGGGAGGTCAGGAGGAGGGCAGAATCCTCCCCTCCAAATTGTCTATTTGCATCCCCCACTAGAGACTGGGTGGGAGAACAGGGGGGAAAAATATGCGCTGTGGGCGGAGCAATAGTTACAGGGGGCGGAACCAAAATCACTGGAGGTAGAGCTTGAAAGTCAGGTGGTGACTGGGACTGACTAGACCTAAAATTTACAAAAATGTCCTGATAGTGTTTTATTATTGAATTAAAGTCCTTAGGAAGTGGCTGACAGCAAGAATTAACAGAATTTAAAAAAATGTCTTTGTCCATGACGTCATCAAAAGTGGACGGGGCAACGTCATCAAGGAGCGTGTCATCAGGGGGCGCCGACGGAATGACGTCATTGCTGCAGTCCCAGTGATTGACAGGCCAGTGGGAAAAGTCTTTGGCAAAGTGATCAATTGCATTACCAGACATTTGAAGAGGTGAATCCTGGGCTGCCTGCTGATGGCTGTGTTCCAGTGGAGGAGTCTGAGGAAGTGGCGCGTCTTGGTAGCGAATTGAAGACCTCTTGGGCGGCTTCCGTCTTCGCTGACGCGTCCGGTACTGCGGAGGTGTGGCAATGTCCTCGGGCCAAACGGAGTGGATTGGGACCGGCTTTCCGTTAGGACCCCATAACAGGTCCTGGCGCGCCGAGGGGGAATAGCGAAGAGTCTCCCCCTCCATCGCTCGCAACACCATCCACGTACCTTCATCTTCCTCTGACATGCCCGCAGCGAGAGAACTTCTTCTTGGTTGCATCGTACTGTGACGACCGGGTGCGGGTGTTCGTCTCTCAGGAATACAGATCGGGCTTCGGACACAGCTTGCAGGTAAGCAATGATTTATTAAAGCATAAATCAGATAGTAAACACATGCTCATAGCACTTAAAGTACAAAACCAAAAGACTAGCGTGGGAGCTAGCAAGCCAAAAAAGCCTAGTATGAAAACTAGTCGCTAAAGAGCAGGAAAAAAAAGTCGTCAACTGTTGTGTGAACACAAACTACGATGCAACACAGACTGAATGAAAAGGCAGGCTTATATAATGAAGACAATAATGAAAAACAGGTGCGCGTCGGGAACACCCGCGGTAGGTGAAAGTAATCAGTTGCTATGGTAACAAACTCAGGTGCATAAACAGATACTAAAAAGGAGTCCAAGACTAGCAGAAAAACACAAATGACTAGAAAACGTAAACCGAAATATGATCCGGGCAGCGGATCATAACACTAGCAGCGGATAAGCACATATGAACATGTTGACACAGAAACCACAAGACTTGCAACATGGGGGAGGGTGCTGGCATCTGGCCTGAAGCTGCCAGCCATCAGGACGCTGCTCTGTTGTCCTTCATACCACATGTGGTGAAGCAGTGGCAAAGACGTGGGGTGGGGGTAAGGTTATGTGTGTGTGTTAAGTCTGTATGCATGGAGTCCCTCTGCATGCGGTTGCAAAGGAACAGAGTTTATCTTTCCAGGTGTTGACCGGGTAGGATTTTGCTTCGTCTTCACTGCACTGTCTTTGAGGGGAATCTTGAAGCAACGACCTTGCCATGGTCCCAGCCAGGAAAAACAATCAAGGTTAGAATAGTTGTGTTTGAGCGAGCAAAAACAATTGTAAATTTCCACTCCAAATGGTCTATTTCTAGTTCTCAAATTCCTCTAGTCATTTGTGGCAGCTTTGGGGTACTTTGAATGGCTGCCAGCATCTTCCAATGTGTCGATAAATCGGATAAACGCTTACTCCAATCAACAGATGTTCTGTTATCATCATTCCGAATATGTAGACCTCGACTGAAGGGTCACCAGGCACCCAGCAGTCCTCTTCTCCCAAGAGTCCGTCACGTATCCAGCATCAACGGTTCCTTCAAGACAGACAGGTTTCCCTGAACCCGAGATCTTGTCAATTTTGTTGAGAGAATAGTTGATTAATTCCATTGTTTAGATCAGTGGTTCTTAACCTGGGTTCGATCGAACCCTAAGGGTTCGGTGAGTTGGCCTCAGGGATTCGGCAGAGCCTCCGCCGCGGCGGTCAAGACACACCCGACTCATCGTGTAAATAGAAACTTCTCCCTATTGGCGTATCATGGATACCCCCAAACAATGTTCCCTCTAATTTTCCATCTGATTTGCAGGTGTGTAATTTGTGCACACTGTGTTGGTTTTGTTCTTTGAACAAGGTGATGTTCATGCACGGTTCATTTTTTGCACCAGTAAAAAAACTATATGTCTTGAATTTGAAAAAATAATTTGTATTTTTATTTTTCACTAAAGAAGGGTTTGGTGAATGTGCATATGAAACTGGTGGGGTTCGGTACCTCCAACAAGGTTAAGAACCACTAGTTTAGATGTTGGAGAGCAGTGCAAAAAGAGGCAGCCAAAAAGTTAAACAAGACAGGATGAGACAAAGAGAAGAAGCAGGGCGAACAATTTAAACATTACACACAAGTTAGGGATCACGGCACCGCAATAAATAGATTGTCTGAGTTAGCGCTTATAATAACAATATCACTAATACTAGAGGACCCCCTATTGGCTCCGCTATAAGCAGACTTTGATTTGCGTTTATGTACATGTTAGAATGCATTTAAAAATTGTTTTAAATCCATTCGTCATCATGTCTCCCCTAATGATTGTAAACGATAAGCAAAATTCCCCAAAAAAGTGCAGTTCCCCCTCTTAGAAACAGTGTTGCATTGTTTTGCTCTCTGTAACCATGTTTAATGTTTTTTTGTTTTTTTGGGGTGAAGGAATTCCACATTCATTATTTGGACAACCCCCAAGGACAGTTCTCTGGGCCGACAAGAAGTGTTGACACTCAAAAGAAAAGTGTATCCAGACTCTATTTAGCACAAAGGTGTGATGAGGAGGCGACTTGTCCAGGGTGTACCCCGCCTACCGCCCGGATGCAGCTGAGATAGGATCCAGCACCCCCCGCGACCCTGAAAGGGATAAACGGTAGAAAATGGATGGATGGATGGTTAGTAGATCATTCTAGTGCGACTGCATGAAGATAAGCAGAGCAGCATGTTGTGCAAACATCCACATTGCACAATCTAATTACAGGGGCGTGGTCTTTGATGCACGCTAAACTAAACTTCACGAAAGCCTGTTCAGTGAAACAAGGCGACACGACTGCAGTTCATTTCCTGCCGCCAGGTTAAAGTGCTTGATTTGACATGCAGCAGAGCCTACTTTTTAAATGATAATATCACAGACTAACACAAATTTTGGCAGCCAAAATCGTGATGTAAATGTGCCTAATTGTGCAGACCTATTGCTGAATGCTGACCACACAGCTACTGGAGTAGAGTTAATAGAAACTAACTTTACCAGGAGCTTACCTACAGCCATAGCTGTTAATGCAAATGTTTTTGACCAGGTGCCAATTAGAGGTTGGAGCCTATCTCAGCTAAAATCGGGTGGAAGACGGGTACACCCTGGACAAGTCGCCACCTCATCGCAGGGCCAACACAGATAGACAGACAACATTCACACTCATATTCACCCACTAGGGCCAATTTAGTGTTGCCAATCAACCTATCCCCAGGTGCATGTCTTTGGAGGTGGGAGGAAGCCGGAGTACCCGGAGGGAACCCACGCAGTCTTGGGGAGAACATGCAAACTCCACACAGAAAGATCCCAAGCGCAGGATCGAGCCCAGGACCTTCGTATTGTGACGCAGATGCCCTATGCAACAATGAATTGTGTTGGTGAATGTATAGAATTTGTAACCCAGGAATGGCAGCAGCAGAGTTTAAGATAATTGATTCTCCACACTGGGATGCAATGAAAACATACGCATTTGTAGAAATTGGCATCTCCAATGCCAATTACTTGCATCGACTGGATCCAATGAGGGTGTGCTTGAAAGGGAGCAATCAGGCTATTGAGAGCGATTGCGTCTCCGAAAAAGAAAGATGGTTTTCTTCGTCTCTGTTGTTGGACTTTGAAGTGATTCTCTGGTGTGAATGACAGCGATGCCACCAAAGGGTCAACAAACAATCTTCTCTAAACAAAAAATCTAGCATCCTGCTGAGAAGAACGATCCGGGGATAAAGATCACATCCCTCCCTGCTTCTGACATTACTTGGACTGACAAGCCAGGATTATTTGACTTGCTTGGAAAGAAGAACCACACTTACTGTATATAAGACACGTGTATATTGTTGCCCTCAGAGACCTTGGACCAAACTATCCTTCATGTGCTGCACTTCCAGGACATGCACATAATTCACCCGGACAACCTAGGATGACAATAAAAGGTGATTAGCATTACTTCCAGCAGTAGAAAGATGGCTGCTCATCCTATGAATAATAGTGTCTGCTCTTTCTGGAAAGGGCTCACGTTAGAATCTAACATCATTTGAAGATCATAGGCTGGAATTGCAATGAGAGGCTGACCTCCAAATATGAACTACACTTAAACTTTGATGATGATTGAAAAATGAATTTAAGGGCCTCTGTTACAGTTCTCAGTTTAAGAGCCCAGAAACAGATATATGTGTCTGCTGGTTAAAACAGTATCTAATTATTCAGACAATGCAGTGATGTGTTCTTGGTCCAGGCCTCTTTAGCAGAATTTCTTTACATTCCATTATAAATCAAATATTAAGTATTATATTTATTTTGTATTTCAATACTTTACATCATATTTTCCAAAATAAACTTTCATTCACATTTGTAGTATCACAATAAGGTACATTTTACATTAAAGAACAACTATTCTTTCAAAGAGCATATTCAACTATCTGTTAAATAGACTAGTACTTTGTCACGCGTAAATTAGGCACTGCTGGAGTATCTACATGCATGAAATAAAAGGATAAGAGAAATGTATGTTGTCTAAAATGCTTAATGTTACCTTAACACTATGTTTAACAACTCACAAAACATCTTATATGCATATTATTCACATTTTAAATATCCAACCCACAAATATAAATATCTGGAGCCAAAAAGTATTACATGTTCCTTAGACGCACAAACAGTGATGCGCCATTTTACTCAACAAGGGAAAAAAAACGAAAAACTACTATTGTTGAAATACAGAAAGAAAACCACTTGTATCGTCAAATAACGTCACAGAAGTAGACTCTATTTCTATTTAACAACATTAGAAATTTGTACATATTGTTTTAAATAGTTTAAATTGATACCACCTTTTAAAACAATAAATAATTAATGAGACAATGCAGTAATGTGTTCTCATCCAAACTTCCTCAAGTTAGTTGGTGATCGAAGGGGGGACCACAGTTTGGATGGTCGGTTGACTTTATATGTGTCATCTCCATTTAGGAACAAGTGAGTTCTGATTGTTGGCCTCAGTGCTATCCATCCAGTCTGTCTCTACTATCTTGTCGATTAGCTGAATACTTTCTTACACTGTGAAGTTGCTTATGGTGATACTATGTTTGGTGCGATTACCCACTGGGATTTTCCCATAAGACTGCTGGATATGGTGGACTTCGACCAGACTATCACCAATATCTAGTTGGCTAACGTCAAGCAAGGCAACAGATGAGTTGAAATCAGCAGGTACCTTACACTTGATGTGGGAAATGTCACTGTTTTAAACCTGTCCCAAGATAGCTCAACCCTGACATCATCAGAACTAGGGATGTCCTAAAATGCTTTAAAATGTAATATCGGAAATTATTGGTATCAGTTTCGTTATTATCGGTATCGGTTTTTAAAAGTAAAATGTATGACGTTTTTAAACGCCGCTGTGTACACGGACGTAGGGAAAGGTACAGAGAGACAATAAACCTTTAAGGCACTTCCTTTACGTGCATGCCATCCCAGTCACATAATATCTACCGGCTTTACTCATTACGAATTGACGCAAGACATACTTGTTCAACAGCCATACAGGTCACACTGAGGGTAACCGTACAAACAACTTTAACACTGTTACAAATGTGCGCCACACTATGAACCCACTCCAAACAAGAATGACAAACACATTTTGGGAGAACATCCACACCGTAACACAACATAAACACAACATAACAAATACCCAGAATCCCTTGTAGTACTAACTCTTCCGGGACGCTACAATATAACACCCCCCCCCCCCCCCGCTAACCCCCTACCCCCCCAACCCCAACCCCCTCAAATTCCAAGCTGCTGTTTGGATGGATAGATAGATAGATAGTACTTTATTGATTCCTTCAGGAGAGTTCCCTCAGCAGTGTACACAATTGAGATTGAATTTAAAAAGTAAAAAGTAAATAATGGGGGTATAGATGGAAACAGAATAGAAAAATATTACAATAAGAATAAAAATAATAAGCAACATTGAGAATAAAAATATAACAGTAAAATAAGAATATAACAAGATAAACTAGGCAGTAGTGACCATGTTATCAATCAATCAATCAATCAATCAATCAATCAATCAATGTTTATTTATATAGCCCTAAATCACAAAAGTCTCAAAGGGATGCACAAGCCACAACGACATCCTCGGCACAGAGCCCACACAAGGGACGTCGATGTGAATGACTATGAGAAACCTTGGAGGGGACCGCATATGTGGGTAACTCCCCCTCTAAGTACAGTCCCTAGTGGATCCACATAACAGTGAGAGTCCAGTCCATAGTGGGGCCAGCAGGAGACCATCCCGAGCGGAGACAGGTCAGTAGCGCAGAGACATCCCCAACCAATGCACAGGCGAGCGGTCCACCCAACTCTGGACAGCCAGCATCTCATCCATGATCACCGGAACCGGAATAACCCGGCGAGGGGGCAAAGGAGAAAAGAAAACGACAGATCAACTGGTCTAAAAAAGGGGGTCTATTCAAAGGCTAGAGTATACAAATAGTTTTAAGATGGGACTTAAATGCTTCTACTGAGGTAGCATCTCTAACTTTTACCGGGAGGGCATTCCATAGTACTGGAGCCCGAACAGAAAACGCTCTATAGCCCGCAGACATTTTTTGGGCTCTGGGAATCACTAATAAGCCAGAGTTCTTTGAACGCAGATTTCTTGCCGGGACATATGGTACAATACAGTCAGCAAGATAGGATGGAGCTAGACCGTGTAGTATTTTATACGTAAGTAGTAAAACCTTAAAGTCACATATTAAGTGCACAGGAAGCCAGTGCAGGTGAGCCAGTATAGGCGTAATATGATCAAACTTTCTTGTTCTTGTCAAGAGTCTAGCAGCTGCATTTTGTACCAACTGTAATCTTTTAATGCTAGACATAGGGAGACCCGAAAATAATACGTTACAGTAATCGAGACGAGACGTAACGTTATGAAAAAGTATTGCGCTGTTATTGTTTTGAGGCATGTTAAAAAAAAAAGAATGCACTTTGTGACTTCAATAATAAATATGGCAGTGCCATGTTGGCATTTTTTTCCATAACTTGAGTTGATTTATTTCGGAAAACCTTGTTACATTGTTTAATGCATCCAGCGGTGTATCACAACAAAATTAGGCATAATAATGTGTTAATTCCACGACTGTATTTATCGATATCGATTGATATCGGCATCGGTAATTAAGAGTTGGACAATATCGGAATATCGGATATCGGTAAAAAAGCCATTATCGGACATCTCTAATCAGAACCATCCCCCACTATCTAACATTATGAACTGGTCAAATCTCAACGAGATGATTCTATCATTGGTCAACTCATCAGAATAAAATAAACCACCAACAAACTGAGAAGTGAAATGAAAAGAGGAGTCGCTGTTCCCGTGGGAAAACTTCTGTACCAGTGGTAGAAGCTCCACCTTGAAAATGGTCTTTTATAACAGAAAACAGGTCACCGAAGTCAATGTTTGTGTGTGTGTGTGTGTGTGTGTGTGTTTTGTCTCGTCTTGTCTCATAGTAACAGTGGTACTATTGTATTGTTAGTGTACAGGAGCTTTTCTTGTTTTTGTTTGTATAGTATTGTTCTTGTATTATATTGTTTATGTTAAATGTGGAATGAGTGAGGGGGTTGGGATATTATAAGCATCTGCTTTATCCAACACCTTTTCAAGCCTTGCATAAATGTCTCTGCCAAAATGTAAAAAAATAAATAAATAAATAAAATAAAAAATGCATTTTGCCTGACCAGTACTGATCCCTGGCATTAAAACACCTCCATAATAACATGAGTCATATGGGAACAGAAAGCGTCTTGGGCCTGGCTAGAGACCGTTTTTACTGGCCACACATGAAGCAGCAACCACCTAAATCTTCATCTTTTTTTAATTATTTTTTTAATTATTTTTTTTATTTTTTTATAATGTCCTGCCCTGCTTCTCGGGCAAATCATATAGCAGATGTAGATGCCCATATCGGCTGTTCAGATTTACTTTACAAAAGAGAAGTGTAGGATACTTCTCTTGTTGCCTTACTTGTATTTTGACTTTATTAAATGTATTTATATTATCATTTGGTGCAGCCGGGCCGGAGCAGGAGGGGATAGAAAAAGAGAAAAAGGAAGACAGAGGGGGGAATTGTGGGGACAAGAGGGGCATTAGACAGAGAGACAAAAACAACAACAGCAAACACAACAACAACAACAACAGAGCAACATCAGCAAATACGACATGTACAAATATGATGGTAAAAGTAATAGCAAATAAGCAGTTAGCGAAAAAAATTTAAAAAAATACAGAAATGACAATGAGCATTATTACACTAAAAATGGAGCAATATGAATACCAATAGAAATAGTGCTATTGATAATAAACAATACCAGTACTTTACCTTTATTATCAACACTACAATTGTTCAAATGCAACAATACATATACGTAATAATAACTTGAGATACGAAAGAATGCAGAAAAATGGAGGGGAAGAAAGAGAAGCAACCTACATTAACCTTGTAGATTGTTATAGTAACAATAGGTTAAGCTTTGTCAGTATGCCATGTGTTATACCCAGTTCAC
Organism: Entelurus aequoreus; assembly: GCF_033978785.1. Taxonomy (NCBI): domain Eukaryota; kingdom Metazoa; phylum Chordata; class Actinopteri; order Syngnathiformes; family Syngnathidae; genus Entelurus; species Entelurus aequoreus. The sequence continues at coordinate 46,673,196 of NC_084734.1, read as the reverse complement.
CCTAGGGCAACAACGTTAATATATGTTTGATGAAACGTGATTATGTGCATGAGTGTATGTGTGCATATGTACTTGTATATGTACAGTATGTGTATGTGTGCTTGTACAGTGAATGTATATGTACAGTATGTGTATATGTGTGTACAGCGAATGTATATGTACAGTATGTGTATACAGTATGTGTGTTTGAACAGTGAATGTATATGTACAGTATGTGCAAATGTGTGTTTGTACAGTGAATGTATATGTACAGTATATGTATGTGTGTGTTTGTACAGTGAATGTATGTGTAGTATGTGTATGTGTGTGTTTGTACAGTGAGTGTATATGTACAGTATGTGTATATGTATGCTTTTACAGTGAATGTATATGTACAGTATGTGTATACAGTATGTTTGTATAATGAATGTGCGTGTGGATGTACGAACTTTGAGTGTGTAAATATGTACTGTATTTATTTGTATATGTATGTGGGAGCGTAGGTACCTATGTATGTCTCTATGTATGTGTGTGAGTATATGTGAATTTGCATGTACAATACATTTGACTCCCAGTGTGTGCGGGAGCCAGAGTACGGCCCCAGCCTCCCCGAGAACCCATCCCACAAACAGTAGGTGTGGTGCCCAGGGAACCAGGGGCCACCGCCCCCACGCAGCCTAGCCGGACAGCGACAGGAACCCCAGAGCCTGGCCCACCGTGCCGCCCACAAGGGCCAGCAGCAGGCCGCAGACAGACGCACCCGGCAAAGGACAAGGCACGAGAAAAACAGGGGGCAGCCAGACCCCAAGCCAGCGAGAGACCACACCCCACACAGACAGAAAGGCGGGACGCCCCGCCCGAGGGGCCCGGAGACCCCCCGCAACCGGACGGGAAGACCGCCCCCGCCCCACCGGCAACAGGGCCCCCACGAGCCCCCCCCCCCCCCACCCCCGGAGAGCGCGGCGAGGCCAGCCCACGGCCACCCCACCCAAGCCGGCCGCCACAGGACCACCCAGCACGGGGCCACAGGAACCACCCACCCCACCCGCAGGGACCCCAACGATGGAGATGGAACAACCAGCAACCGCCCCGCCGAGTCCCCCCCCCTGAGGTAGGGGTATAAATAAATAAAATAAATAAATATATAATAATAATAATAATAATAATATTAATAAAATATATTTAAAAAATTAAAAAAAATAAAAAAGGAAAAATAAATAATTAAATCTATTTATAAAAAAAAAAAAATAAAAATTAATAAATAAATAAAAAATAATTAAAAGAAGATCACAGACATGCTGACACACAAGGTCGCTACCCCAACAACTGGCCGACTCGCAGCACCTCGGACTACCCTACAGCACCAAGCCACCACAGTAGATGCAGGGACCAGACCCAGCAGGCCCCAACCAAGACGGGCACCCGGAAGGGATGGACGGCGGGACCCAGGAGCTCCAGACACGCAGTCCGGATGCAGTAGCCTGAGGCGCCGAACCCCACCCGACAGGCAGGCCCAGAACGTACCCCCAGAAATATACATACATATATATATATATATATACATACACATAAACATACACATGTACACATACACACACATACACATACACATATATATACATACATACATACATACATACATACACACACACACATACACATACATATACACAGTTTGTCAGCCCCGACAACCACCACGCGCGCGCGCTGCCACCAGTCACAACATCAGCCACCCCCCTGCACCAGACCCAGCAGCCACGGGCGCCCACACCACAAACAAACGGCAGCAGAAACAGCAGCCACAACACCCCCAGACAGCCAGCACCACCCAATCAAATCAAAGCGATCAAAAAAAAAAAACGCGACCGGCAACCACACGCCAACAGGATCACAGATACCAGCCAGCGCCAGCCCGCCAGCAAGCCCAAACGCCAACACGCAAACAAGAGACACCAACACCCCCCCCCCCCCCCCACCAAAAGACCCCACCACCCCAACCCAAACCCGCACAAACACACCACCGCCCAAACAACCGAGACACAGTATCCAGACCAGACACGGGCGCCGCGCCGCCACCACATCAAGTCGCCAACAGAGACCCCACAGCGCAAGGTCGGGCCACACGGGCACGGACCCCACCCAACAGGAAGCGAGACCCGTGCGACGCCACACACAAATAAATAATAAGATTAAACAAAAATAACAATAATTAAAAAATAATAATAATAATAATAAAATGAAATACAAATTAAATTAAAAATAACAAATACAAATAATTAAATAAAATAAAGTAAGTAAATAATAAAAATTATTTTCAAAAAAATAAAATAAAAAATAAATAAATCTAAATCTTCATCTAAAAGCAAGAAAGACTCACCTTACCTGTAACACCAGTGGAACCACGGTTTAGGTCAAAAGTGAAGAAAAGGCAGGAACATTTAAGAACTGAACCTCGTCAAAGCAGTGGGTCTTTAGAATCAGATGATGAAGCACCAAGACACTGGCTAACAGTATCAGAAATTAAAGCACTTGAAATTACACAAGCTCGACCATAGTATGACCCCCAAGGAAACCTTGAGCATGTCACAAACAATCAAAGATTTGAGCAAGCGAGGTCATCCATCCAAGAAAGGAGAGTGGAAATGGCTGTGAGAGAGAACATAGATGTTAATTATGTGATACCAAGAGATGAAGAACACTTACCTGTTGAAGTATTGGGTTCAAAGCGTGAGCAGGAAAACAAACCAGATGAGGGAAGAGGCTGCAGCAAGTCCTCAGATGACTAATAGGCAACCTGATTGTAGTCAAACAAGCGACCTAGTACGATGGTGGTCAACCCAGGACAGAAGACCTACTCAGAGGTTCATATATGACTCCTTGGGCCAACCCTCTTACCAATCCCAAACCATTGTCAATGCGGTGGGAGCCCATGGGACAATTCATGCCAACATGGGAGTTGGGAACATGGCATCAAACAAACCCTTCATTGTCCCATTTTATCCCTCAACCATGATGTACACTCTGCCACTCTTTGCATATTAATTGGCTATCATCTACAGCAGTGGTGGGCAAACTTTTTGGCTAAGGGGCCACATTGGCTTTTGAAATTCGACAGACGGGCTGGGCGAGCACATGATGCATTTAATCATATCTGTTGGAACTAAGAGTAGTTTTCTCAAACATGGGCTATTTTAATCATAATACATCTATTTTAACTTTTTAAAATAGTTAAAAACATTTTATTTTAGTAGGAGCATTGTTGTTGATCATCCTTTTTTGCCAGTGCATCAAAGTCTAGTATCAGTTTTGTTGTGGCAATTTCTCAAAATAGATCTTTGCTCAATTTCGTTTTATTATTTGGCGTGCCGGATTAAAGGGACCAACAGGCCGGATGTGGCCCGTGGGCCATAGTTTGCCCATCCCTGATCTACAGTAAACATACAAATACCATAGGGTATTTTTTTTAGTTTTTAATGTGAACTTGCCTTAAGTGTTGAAAGGTTCTTGTTTGGGGAAACGTGGAAAGGTTCTTGTTTGGGAATAGTTGCATTGGGACACCCCTGATTGCAAGATTGGTTCTGTTGCTGCAACATTATCATTAATAATCAATTTTAAAGCAAAGGCCCTGTCAGAGCATTTTACAATAATTTTTCAGTAATTTTGTTATATTATACAGCGGGTAACTCCTTTTTACACTAGTATGTGTCAGTACGTGGACTATGGCGGCGCAAATTACTGCGCGGATTGCTTTCCAGGATGCAAAACAACTAGACTGGACTTGGCTTGAAGGTAAATACATCTTTTATTTTTACACTAACAAAAGAAACAAAAGGCGCGCACAAGGCGGAAGTACAAACTCGGCTAAGGAAACAAAACTAGCACTTGGGCAAAAACTATGGACGTGAAACAAATAAACACTTACTGTGACATGAGCAGAACAAAAACTTACGTGGCATGGCAAGAAGCATAAACGATGGAATAAGCAGGGCATGAAAATGACAGAGGTAAACAGAGTTAATGTCGCCATGCCGACCAACAGAAAAAAGAAAAAGACAGGCTTGAATAACAGTGACATGATTGGTGACAGGTGTGTGAGTCCAAACGTGGAACAGGTGAAACTAATGGGTAACCATTGAAACAAAACATGGGAGTGAAAAAGCAGGAACTAAGTGACCAAAACCAAACAGGACATGACTATAACAAAACATGATCACACAGACAAGACAGAGCCCCCCCCCCCCCCCCCCCCTTACGGACAGATCCCAGATGTCCAAAAAAACAATGATCAAGAGTCATGGGAGGGCGGGAGGGGGACTTGGCGGTGGGTCGCCAGACCAAGTGTCCCCGAATCCACCGGGGGAGAGTCAGGTGGCGGCGACGCGTAGAACACCGCTGCACCTGACGAGGTGGGCGACCCAGGAACGGCCACATCCGTGGCCGGCAAGGAGGTGAGCGCACTTGGCGTGGCGGACGACCAGGTAGCGGCCACATCCGTGGCCGACGAGGAGGTGGGCGCGTCGTCATCGTGGCAGGCGTGGAAGCAGACGATGAAGCAGTCGCTGGTGCAGTAGACGAAGCAGTCGTGGGTGCAGTAGACGAAGCTTGGCGTGGCGAGTCTTGGCGTGGTGGGTCTTGGCATGGAGGGTCTTGGTATGGAGGGTCTTGGCATGGAGGGTCTTGGCTTGGAGGGTCTTGGCTTGGCGGTGCTTGGCTTGGTGGTGCTTGGCTTGGCGGCGTGGAGCTGCTACTGGCGGCACTTGGGGCCGTGGAGCAGCTACTGGCGGCACTTGGCGATGTGGAGCAGCTACTGGCGGCACTTGGCGGCGTGGAGCAGCTACTGGCGGCACTTGGCGGCGTGGAGCAGGTACCGGAGCTTGGCGTGGTGCAGGTCGTGGTGCTAGCCGTGGTGTAGCTACTGGTGCTAGCCTTAGCGCTGGTGCTAGCCTTGGAGCTGGTGCTAGCCTTGGTGCTAGCCGTAGTGCAGCTACTGGTGCTAGCCGTGGTGCTGCGACAGGTGTTAGCCTTGGACTTGGCGCTAGCTTTGGTGCAGGTGGAGGTGGCCTAGCTGGGGTTGCGGCTTGGCAGGCCGAAAGACCGGTGGCGGCGGCCGGGCTGGAGGTTGCGATTTAGCAGGCCGAAAAAACGGTGGCGGCAGCCGGGCCCGAGGTGGCATGGCGAAGAACTGGTGGAGCCACCCCACGAGCACAGCTCCCGCCCCTAGTCCCCCCTTCAAGGGGCGGATACCAGACGCGCTCCCTGCGGTCTGGAATAGTTTTTTGGGGTGGGTGGAGGGAGGTCAGGAGGTGGGCAGAATCATCCCCATTAAATTGTCCAAAATGTTTTTTTATTTTTACCCACCTGAGTTTTAGTGGGTAAAAAAAAAGAAAAATCTTGTAGAGTGGGCGTGGCCTGAAAACTTGGACATGGCTTGGTTTGACCAGACAAAGAATTTGGAAAAAAAATCTCCAGGTCTGTGGCGTCCTCCTTGAGCTGCCAGGCTGGCTGTCGTCCATTTCTGCCCGGAGGGGGAGGAGCCTGCGGGAGTGGCGCATCCTGTCCACTCGCGGAAGTCTTTCCTCATCCTTGGTGACGTTTCCGGGACGGGAGCGACGCGCCGATCGGCACCAGCTTACCTCCGGGGCCCCCACATCGTCCCCCTGCGGTCCCTGGGGGGAAAACCCAGCGTCTCAGCCTCCATGGCGCGCAGCACCTCCCAGGAAGCCTCATCCAACTCGTCCATCGTAAGGTTGCTTGCGGGAAAGCGAATAGCTGGCGACATTCTGTCAATACGTGGAGTATGGCGGCGCAAATTACTGTGCGGATTGCTTTCCCAGGATGCAAAACAACTAGACTGGACTTGGCTTGAAGGTAAATACATCTTTTATTTTTACACTAACCAAAGAAACAAAAGGCGCGCACAAGGCGGAAGTACAAACTCGGCTTAGAAAACAAACTAGCACTTGGGCAAAAACTATGGACATGAAACAAATAAAAACTTACTGTGACATGAGCAGAACAAAAACTTATGTGGCATGGCAAGAAGCATAAACGATGGAATAAGCAGGGCATGAAAATGACAGAGGTAAACAGAGTTAATGTCGCCAGGCCGACCAACAGAAAAAGACAGGCTTAAATAACAGTGACACAATTGGTGACAGGTGTGTGAGTCCAAACGTGGAGCAGGTGAAACTAATGGGTAACCATGGAAACAAAACAGGGGAGTGAAAAAGCAGGTACTAAGTGACCAAAACCAAACAGCACATGACTAAAACAAAACATGTTCACACAGACATGACAGTATGACACCACTGCTATTCAAAACATTGTCCAGTTAATTAAGTTTTTATCATGGCCTCAGTTTTAACTTGGAATATATAATTTACATGTACTGTACATATGAAGACTTCAGGTTTATTTATTGAAAAACAGGAGCAAGATAGCTAATTTCTAACTATTATAATCTGGCGTGTATGTCAGATAGCAACGATAGAAAATGAATTTGATTATCTTAAATGCCGAAACGCTAGACACATAATTTCAGCTCACATTATGTCGCCCCTCACTCTAATTCTAATTCTGGGGGGTCGTTTTGGATGGGGGACAGCGGACATTCCGCAATCAGGACGCGCTTGATGAGAAAAGGTTATATGTGTCAATGCAACATTTTTTATTAATTCTGTGCGAAAAGCATCAGAGATGATAGAGGATCCAAAGGTCACGTGTGTCATCACGCCTCGTGGGGCTGTGTGTGCGTGGGCGGCGATAGAAAAGGTTTGGGGGTGGGCTGCAGTGCCCTCCACCACACTCCGTCGGCAAACAAGAGCAATGTATCTGCTGGGTCAGATAAGCAGCGGCGTGTTGCTCACTGTTCTTCCCATTAGCGTTCACCACCTTTTGTCGGGGGTGGAGTTACCTTCCGTTGATCTCCATCAGCAGCTGCAGCCCTCGGACCGCCACACGCAGATAAACACGACTGCCACAGGAGAACGAATGGCCTGCTTGATATGCACGGCAGAGGCGATCATTATCGAGGTGTTATTGCCGCAACAAACGCATCCGACCAAATCACTTTTTGTCAATTAGCTCCATGAGGAATGATCGAGGAGAGAGAAAAAACAACACAAAGGTGGCGAACGTGATGCGGATGCAGGATGGAGGCCATTGTCTTTGTTCATCAGCTATACTCATTCATTGCTAGTACACTTTGTTAGGAAACTTTATAGTTAGGGACGGTAACAGGAATAGAATTTGAATTATAACAGCACAAACTTTTTCCACTGAGCACCTCAAAACATACATATATATGTATATATATAACTAGATACAATATGTCACGCCAGTATGAGCTGCATACATAGTTAGTAAATAAGTAAGTACATTTTATTTATAATGCGCTTTTCACAGATAAAATCACAAAGCGCTGTACAAAACATAGGTGATGTAAACAACAATTCAATTAAAACAACAGGGGCAACATCATAAAAGGACACAAAGTGGATTAAAATTGATAGTTAAAAGGTGCATTAACTAAAAGCTTTACTAAAAAGAGAGGTTTTCAAATGTTTCTTAAAAGTTTCAACACAGTCAAGATCACGGAGGGACTGGTGCAAATTGTTCCAGAGTCTGGGAGCTATAACCTGGAATGCCAGGTCTCCACAGGTTTTAAAACGAGTTTTTGGGATCTTTAGGATTGATTGATTGATTGATTGAGACTTTTATTAGTAGGTTGCACAGTGAAGTACATATTCCGTACAATTGACCACTAAATGGTAACACCCGAATAAGTTTTTCAACTTGTTTAAGTCGGGGTCCACTTAAATTGATTCATGATACAGATATATACTATCAGATATATACTATCATCATAATACAGTCATCACACAAGATAAGGGGGGTAGGTTGTTATCATCAGTCATCAATAATTGAGAACAGAGAAATGGAACAGTGTAGGTCTGACTTGGTAGGATATGTACAGCAAGTAGTGGGCATAGAGAGAGAGAGAGAGAGAGAGAGAGAGAGAGAGAGAGAGAGAGAGAGAGAGAGAGAGAGAGAGAGAGAGAGAGATCAGAAGGCATAAGAAAAAAGTATCTGCATTTGATTGTTTACATTTGACTATTAACAACCCGGGGAGGGTGTTAGTTTAGGGTTGTAGCTGCCTGGAGGTGAATTTTTTATTGCGGTTTTGAAGGAGGATAGAGATGCCCTTTCTTACCTGTTGGGAGCGCATTCCACATTGATGTGGCATAGAAAGAGAATGAGTTAAGACCTTTGTTAGTTCGGAATCTGGGTTGAACGTGGTTAGTGGAGCTCCCCTGGTGTTGTGGTTATGGCGGTCATTTACATTAAGGAAGTAGTTTGACATGTACTTAGGTATCAGGGAGGTGTAGCGGATTTTATAGACTAGGCTCAGTACAAGTTGTTTTACTCTATCCTCCACCCTGAGCCAGCCCTTTTTGGAGAAGTGGGTAGGAGTGAGGTGGGATCTGACCCTGGCCTGAACACCGGAGGCTGCGCCCTGAAGAGTAGGGGCATAGCAAGTCAGTGATGTACTGAGGGGCCCCACCATGCAACGCAGGGAAGTTAAGAGAGTTATTCCATTGTTGTAAACCGCACAGAGACAAAGACAACAAGAATGCCAGCACATTTTGCTGCAAAGTATGCCGTGCGGTTGAAATGGTGACACTGGAATAATCTATCACAGGTAAGATTTTTTTGTTAACAAAAAATATAATCTCTTAATAGAACATGGTTTTACATTGACAATAAAGCAAACGGCATGAAAATCGGTTGATTAATGAGCAAGTTATAAATTATTTTCGATATACGACGAGTTGTTTTGCATTGCCTGAAATGAGAAAGTAACCCCTCTAAGATGGCCGCCATCTAGGCACGTTGCTAAGCAGGGCTGCTAAATTGCATCGTATCAAGCTAATATATATATGGGCCATTCCAGCAAAATGGTACTATTTGCTTGTGGTAACTGTCTATTTTCAACTCTAAATCAGATAGTACATATATTGTTACCAGCATAGCTATGTGAGCTACAGTGCTAAACTAATGGAGTACAGAACAAGAACATTTAAATTATGATGAGAACTGTTTCATAAATTGAAAGCGGACTCCTATGAAATTTTTGCAAATATTATCTTGATAGTATTATCTATCTGTGATGAGGTGGCGACTTGTCCAGGTTGTACCCCGCCTTCCACCCGAATGCAGCTGAGATAGGCTCCAGCACCCCCCGTGACGCCGAAAGGGACAAGCGGTAGACAATGGATGGATGGATGGAGTATTATCTATTTCTTAGAATTCTATTGTGTGTGTATGAAATTATCTTCTCGTTTTCATATACATTGCGCCAGTGTGATAATGTGTGTGGGTTGTGGGCGGGGGTTACGCCGGCAGTTGTTGAGTGTGCACGTTTTTCTCTTCTTGTTTTGTCTTGCATGTCCATGATTAAACATCACTAACATATCACCGTCTGTGCTAGCAGCCATTATACTACTAGTCCTATTTGTGTCGTTGAAAGTCACTAAACCGCTTTTCACAGTTACTCCACCAGGTAGCGCCGCATGTTTCTTAGTTGAGACAGCTCGGCACGGCACAGAAGAAGAATACATCCTTTGGCTTAACTATCCAAACGTGTGTCTTCTTTACTGTGTTGCAGATTGAATGGTAACTGTAGACAGGAACACAGTCTCAGTGTGTCTACAAAGCAATTCAAGTTGAAGTCACAGCCCATCAAGGATGGAACAAAAAACTAAATAAAGCAAAAATAAAAACTCTTCCATGTATCAACTACCTCATTTGTCATTTCCACATATTAATCCTGTGCTAACTCAACAAACCATACAAACTGAGGTAGAAACTATTCAAGTTTGTTGAGTTACTTTCTGCCTTTTAGGAATCGCCGTATATTGATAGAAAAATAAAAGTTGTGCAATGTGTGAACAATTTCAACCAACAAAAAATAAAAGACCTAAAAGACTGACCGTGTTGTAGTAAATCACACATTGTTCACTTTCTTCAAGTTTGCACAGAAGACAATAATTTTCACAGAACTATATTAATGTGCAGTGTCTCATGCAGCATTTTAAGTGGGGTTATCAGTTGTTTATTTTCCTCCTGTTTGTTTTAAGTTTGGTCGAGGGGGAGGAGTCGCAGCCCTTCTTTACCGTGTACCTCTTGCTTGGTATACTTGATCGCCCCGGTATAAACTATTTGCTTGCCTAACAGAATTGCTATCGCAACATCAGTGGACACATTTAGAACAGCAGTTTCTTTCATTCAAAAATGCAGCTCAATTTTACATTTAGCAAACTCATCTCGCGGGCCGGATTAAACATGTTTGCAAGCCTAATCCGGCCTGTATGTTTAAAAGCTACATCGCAATATATATATTGCAGCCTCTTGAGATAATAATATATATAACGCTATATTATTTGGCATTTAATGATATAAAAGCGACTGAGCAGGGATCCTAATTTACCTGTTGAAGTATGCGGTAACATATTGCGTTATTTCCAATTGTATTATTTTCTCAAAACAATTATTAGACTACATTATAATTTACTATTAATATTTTGTTACTTTCTGTTTTAACGTTGACTACGTGTCCATGCACTAAATTAGTCTGATTCTGAAATGATTAGTCTCAAAAGAAGCATCCTGCAACCCATGGAAACACCTTAATCTGATTGTGTTTGGCTTTTACAAAGTCACACTAACACACCGAGAATATGCAATTGGACACCAGGTCTCTCAAGTGGGGACACTTCGTAACGCGCATACACCAGTCACAATGCACGGGACATAACCCGGGAGTGGATCCCGTATAATAAAAAAAATAGGCACCAACTGGAATTTAGACGACACTATTTATTTGCTTCACAAATTAAAAGAACACAAAATTTTGAAGGTTGTCAATAGGGAAAAAAATAAAAAATATTTGTTTCGGACTCCCACATCAATACGAGTGAGATGCAATGGAATGAAGCAGGTATATTGTCCATTGTCCATCCGAAAATTCCTACAGAACATTTCTCTCCCACCAGTCTTTGCTTTGGACTCGCATCTAATCAAGCAATTCCTGAGACCTTCTTGGTAGTAATGTCATGTTCGTAGCGCAATCTTCTTGATGCTGTTTGTTATTTAACATCAGCATAGTCATTTATTAGGGGGTGATATTTCGTAATCTGTGCCAATATTATTGCGGACATCAGGTACAACAAGAATTGCGCTGCTGACCTGTAAGTAGCCGCAAAGATGCCTTGTTTTGGTGTGACGCCATAGGTCAACCAAAAAAGCAATACATTTATCTGCGCTAAAAGGAAATAGGCGCCCCCCAGTGTACGGGAGACACATAGCGTATAGTTGCATTAGAGAGTGTGCATGAACACTGGGACTTCACATGTAGGTGTACAAATACAAAAAAAATATATTTAAGAAATAAGACTAATTTAGTGCATGGAAACATAGTCATTGTTCTATCTACAATTCTGTTTAGGGGAATAAACACTAATTCTCCTTTTGTGACAATACCTTACTTAGTTTGGGTATTGATCCAATACCAAGTAGTTACAGGGGCAGTATTAGTCATACCATTACTGATACTTCTAATTTTCAAGATCATTGAATGGTTCCATTTTTTAATTACAATTATAATCAGTTAAAAACACATGATTGTGATTATTCCCTGTTATTACATACAAAATGTATAATAAAGTCAATGGTGCAAAACAATTTAACAAAAGCAACAATTGGAGATATTGAAGTTATTACAAAGAATAACAAAAACAATTTAACCACCATAGTGTGACGACCGGGTGCGGGTGATCGTCTCTCAGGGATGCAGATCGGGCTTCGGACACAGCTTGCAGGTACGAAATGATTTATTAAAGCATAAATCAGACAGTAACAAATAAACACGTGCTCATAGCACTAAAAGTAAAAAACAAAGGAGCTAGCGTGGGAGCTAGAGTAAAACACTAAACAGAGCCTTTAGCGTGGAAGCTACAAGGTTACAGAACAGGAACAGAAGTCGTCAACTGTCGTGCGAACACAAACTACGATGCAACACAGACTGAATGAAAAGGCAGGCTTATATAATGAAGACAATAATGAAAAACAGGTGCGCGTCGGGAACACCCGCGGCAGGTGAAAGTAATCAGTTGCTATGGTAAAAAACTCAGGTGCATAAACATATACTAAAAAGGAGTCCAAGACTAGCAGAAAAACACAAATGACTAGAAAACGTAAACCGAAATATGATCCGGGCAGCGGATCATAACACATAGTATTGACCATATACTGATACAATACTTGGTATTGTTACTGTCGATATTTGTATAGATCCGCCCACCTCTGTTTACATTCAAGAGCTCTAACTTAGCTGTTTGCATGGCTCGTTATATGCTCCTATGAAGTGTAGTGTTGCATGCTTACTGGAGCCACATATTCTTCGTCCTCCAGTGATAATGGTCAATGTAGGAAACATTGTTTATTTGCAGTCATAGAGGCGAGGATTAGTGATTCAGAAGCAACTTTGCACTGTGAAGGGACATTAGCTGCTTGCGTTGAGGACGTGTCGCTTTTAGCTGTCAAATTTACAGGACACGATAATGTTATTAACATGCATTATCACGATACTTTTAAAAACTCTTTTGTTGGCCAAATCTAATGAATCGAATGTAATTACATTGTATTTTGTCTATATTGTGCACCAACTCACAATTTCAATTTGATTCCAATTCTTGGAATGGTGATTCGATTCATAATCGATTCCCGTTGTAACACGATCCAAACCGACTATGTCTCGTCTTGGCTGCTGGCGTATGGCATATTCTTGCAGCGAGATTTGTGAAAATTATGAATTGGTTTAAAATTATAATAATTAATAATTAATTCAGTCATGAATACATTTTTTTAAATAAAAAAATCATGTTTGCACAATGCTATGCGGAATAATAGTGTAACCTGTCAAGCAGACATCAGTTTTTAACCATGATTGTAATGAATAAAGGTCTTGTGATATTTTGTATGTTTTTTGTTTTGTTACAGTATTACATCAACAATGTCGCCCACATCTTCCTATAGAGCCAGCTAACTAGCATGTTGTATGCTGAAAGGTGTGCACAAGTAATAAAAGAAGCAAACCTCATCAACTACTGAAAAATTCAGCTCACGTTGCAGACCTGACCTGACCTCAGCAACCCACCCAGAGGATGGCCAACCCCAAGTAACATAAGACCCTTACAACGCTCAGAAATCTCAGGTCCAGCGCTACGATCTGTCAGGGGAAAAAAAACAAAGTGTGCGCAGGTCGACCTCCTCGGAGCTCCGAGGTGACATACGGCTGAGTGAAGCCGGTCCGTTCCTGTCAGACATTTTGAATTGACATCATGTATCACGTCTGCCTCTGGCAGCTCATCACAGTGTGAGTGACTGGCAAAGAAATGATCAAAAGATGCTGCTTGTTTTGTTTTTTTATATTTGCTATTCACAGAAAGGGGAGCCACTGCATCACCCAGTAGAGACTTCATGAACAGCTGCAGGTTAGCAGGAGCAGAACAAGCTCACTATGAATGACTGTATACTGAAGCACAATAACAATGAAGAAAATCAATATTACAATAGCTATGAGGGAAAACATGGGACTATCAAATCATAGCTTTTTTTTCTCAAATAACTATGCATTTATTATGACAATAAAACTGGAATTACGTCTAAATTTTATAAATTGTTTCCCTTATCCTGAGCATTAGATAGTTTTCCTCACAATAATAAAATACAAACATCAAGACTAAATGATTTTGTTCATATAATAATGCAAAGGTTGTTTCCATCAATCAATCAATCAATGTTTATTTATATAGCCCTAAATCACAAGTGTCTCAAAGGGCTGTATAAGCCACAACGACATCCTCGGTACAGAGCACACATACGGGCGAGGAAAACTCACCCCAGTGGGACGTCAATGTGAATGACTATGAGAAACCTTGGAGAGGACCGCATATGTGGGTAACCCCCCCGCCCCCTCTAGGGGAGACCGAAAGCAATGGATGTCGAGTGGGTCTGACATAATATTGTGAAAGTCCAACACATCAGCGAAAGTCCAGTCCATAGTGGGGCCAGCAGGAACCATCCCGAGTGAAGACGGGTCAGCAGCGTAGAGATGTCCCCATCTGATGGACAGGCTAGCGGTCCACCCCGGGTTGGGAGTAGAGTAGAAAAGAAAAGAAAAGAAACGGCAGATCAACTGGTCTAAAAAGGGAGTCTATTTAAAGGCTAGAGTATAGAAATGAGTTTTAAGATGAGACTTAAATGCTTCTCCATTCCATAGTATTGGAGCCCGAATAGAAAACGCTCTATAGCCCGCAGACTTTTTTGGGGCTCTGGGAATCACTAATAAGCCGGAGTTCTTTGAACGCAGATTTCTTGCCGGGACATATGGTACAATACAATCGGCAAGATAGGCAGGAGCTTGACCGTGTAGTATTTTATACGTAAGTAGTAAAACCTTAAAGTCGCATCTTAGGTGCACAGGAAGCCAGTGCAAGTGAGCCAGTATAGGCGTAATATGATCAAACTTTCTTGTTTTTGTCAAAAGTTTAGCAGCCGCATTTTGTACCATCTGTAATCTTTTAATGCTAGACATAGGGAGGCCCGAAAATAAAACGTTACAGTAATCGAGACGAGCTGTAACGAACGCATGGATAATGATCTCAGCATCGCTTGTGGACAAAATGGGACGCATTTTAGCGATATTATGGAGATGAAAGAAGGCCGTTTTAGTAACACTCTTAATGTGCGACTCAAACGAGAGAGTTGGGTCGAAGATAATACCCAGATTCTTTACCGAGTCGCCTTGTTTAATTGTTTGGTTGTCAAATGTTAAGGTGGTATTATTAAATAGATGTCGGTGTTGAGCAGGACCGATAATCAGCATTTCCGTTTTCTTAGCGTTGAGTTGCAAAAAGTTAGCGGACATCCATTGTTTAATTTCATTAAGACACGCCTCCAGCTGACTACAATCCGGCGTGTTGGTCAGCTTTAGGAGCATGTAGAGTTGGGTGTCATCAGCATAACAGTGAAAGCTAACACCTTATTTGCGTATGATGTCACCTAGCGGCAGCATGTAAATACTAAAGAGTGCAGGGCCAAGAACCGAACCCTGGGGAACTCCGCACGTTACCTTAACATAGTCCAAGGTCACATTGTTATGGGAGACACACTGCATCCTGTCAGTAAGATAAGAGTTAAACCAAGACAAGGCTAAGTCTGTCATCCCAATACGCGTTTTGATACGCTCTAATAAAATATTATGATCAACAGTATCGAAAGCGGCGCTAAGATCAAAAAGCAGCAAC